>NW_027011687.1:85000-90000 GCF_036934945.1 Oncorhynchus masou masou | reverse complement strand
TCCAGTGTGTCCAGTGCGTGTTTAGAGTCCAGTGTGTGTTTAGAGTCCAGTGTGTCCAGTGTGTGTTTAGAGTCCAGTGTGTGTTTAGAGTCCAGTGTGTGTTTAGAGTCCAGTGTGTCCAGTGTGTGTTTAGAGTCCAGTGTGTGGGTAGAGTCCAGTGTGTGTTTAGAGTCTAGTGTGTGTTTAGAGTCCAGACATTGTAGTTAAGAATTTGTTCTTAATAAACTGACTTGCCTGGTTAAATCAAGGTAAAATATAATCTATACTACCTCACTATTTCTGACCAGGGTCCTACAGGAAGTAAAATAATAGGTCACCTAAATAGTGCCCTATTCCCTATATAGTGCACTATTTCTAACCAGGGTCCTACAGGAAGGAAGAGAATAGGTCACCTAAATGGTGCCCTATTCCCTATATATTGCACTATTTCTAACCAGGGTCCTACAGGAAGGAAGAGAATAGGTCACCTAAATGGTGCCCTATTCCCTATATAGCGCACTATTTCTGACCAGGGTCCTACAGGAAGGAAGAGAATAGGTCATGTAGTGCACCATTTAGGTGCCCTATTCTTCTTCTTCTTGCAGGACCCTGGTTAGAAATAGTGCACTATATAGGGGATAGGGCACCATTTAGTTTTTAGTTTTTTTTTTTTGCGTATATATTACTCCTTCCTTACTCATATATATGCAACAAAACCAACGCTACTTTATATTGTTGTTATCAACACAAAACAAACATCCACCCCCCCCCCCCACAGAGCTGTTTTTGTGATTGCAGTCGCAGCTGGCTGTTGACATGAAACAGAATAGGAAATGTCCCAAAGTGGACCTCCGCTGCAATCAAGTGCCTTGGTAGGAGGTTTCATCTGATCAGAAAGACGGGGAGGGGAAACCTCTAGAAGACAGAAGAGTTCGTCTATTTTATCTCTACTTTTACAGTCCATTTAATCAGGATGCAGGGTTTGGTTTTGATCTCGATGAAGGGTACAGAGTCCCTGTGAGTCCCAAATGGCACCCTATTCCCTACAAAGTGCACCCTATTCCCTACATAGTGCACCCTATTCCCTACATAGTGCACCCTATTCCCTACATAGTGCACCCTATTCCCTACAAAGTGCACCCTATTCCCTACAAAGTGCACCCTATTCCCTACATAGTGCACCCTATTCCCTACATAGTGCACCCTATTCCCTACATAGTGCACCCTATTCCCTACATAGTGCACCCTATTCCCTACATAGTGCACCCTATTCCCTACATAGTGCACCCTATTCCCTACATAGTGCACCCTATTCCCTACATAGTGCACCCTATTCCCTACATAGTGCACCCTATTCCCTACATAGTGCACCCTATTCCCTACATAGTGCACCCTATTCCCTACATAGTGCACCCTATTCCCTACATAGTGCATGAACATTGGACCTGGTCAAAGATAGTGCACTATTTAACCTTTATTTGACCAGGCAAGTCAGTATAAAGAACAAACTTCTATTTTCAATGACGGCCTACCAGGGAACAGTGGGTTCCCGTTCTGCCCCTGAACAGGCCCCTGAACCCACTGTTCCTAGGCCGTCATTGAAAATAAGAATTTGTTCTTAATTAACTGACTTGCCTAGTTAAATAAAGGTAAAAAAAATACAAAATAATAAATAAATACATAAATAACTGCTTTGTTCAGGGACAGAATAACATATTTTTACCTTCTCAGCTCGGGGATTTGATCTTACAACCTTTTGGTGACAAGTCCAACACTCTAACCACTAGGATACCTGCCTCCCCCTCTAACCACTAGGATACCTGCCTCCCCCTCTAACCACTAGGATACCTGCCTCTCCCTCTAACCACTAGGATACCTGCCTCTCCCTCTAACCACTAGGATACCTGCCTCCCCCCTCTAACCACTAGGCTAACAGCCTCCCCCTCTAACCACTCGGCTACCTGCCTCCCCCCTCTAACCACCAGGCTACCTGCCTCCCCTCTAACCACTAGGCTACCTGCCTCCCCCCTCTAACCACCAGGCTACCTGCCTCCCCCTCTAACCACTAGGATACCTGCCTCCCCCTCTAACCACTAGGATACCTGCCTCTCCCTCTAACCACTAGTATACCTGCCTCCCCCCTCTAACCACTAGGCTACCTGCCGCCCCCTCCTCTAACCACTAGGATACCTGCCTCCCCCCTCTAACCACTAGGATACCTGCCTCCCCCTCTAACCACTAGGCTACCTGCCTCCCCCTCTAACCACTAGGCTACCTGCCTCCCCCCTCTAACCACTAGGATACCTGCCTCCCCCTCTAACCACTAGGATACCTGCCTCCCCCTCTAAGCACTAGGATACCTGCCGGCCCCCTCTAACCACTAGGATACCTGCCTCCCCCCTCTAACCACTAGGCTACCTGCCTCCCCCTCTAACCACTAGGATACCTGCCTCCCCCCTCTAACCACTAGGATACCTGCCTCCCCCTCTAAGCACTAGGATACCTGCCGGCCCCCTCTAACCACTAGGATACCTGCCTCCCCCTCTAACCACTAGGATACCTGCCTCCCCCTCTAACCACTAGGCTACCTGCCTCCCCCTCTAACCACTAGGATACCTGCCTCCCCTCTAACCACTAGGATAACTGCCTCCCCCCTCTAACCACTAGGATACCTGCCTCCCCCTCTAACCACTAGGCTACCTGCCTCCCCCTCTAACCACTAGGATACCTGCCTCCCCCTCTAACCACTAGGATACCTGCCTCCCCCCTCTAACCACTAGGATACCTGCCTCCCCCTCTAACCACTAGGATACCTGCCTCCCCCTCTAACCACTAGGATACCTGCCTCCCCCTCTAACCACTAGGATACCTGCCTCCCCCTCTAACCACTAGGATACCTGCCTCCCCTCTAACCACTAGGATACCTGCCTCCCCCTCTAACCACTAGGATACCTGCCTCCCCCTCTAACCACTAGGATACCTGCCTCCCCCTCTAACCACTAGGATACCTGCCTCCCCCTCTAACCACTAGGATACCTGCCTCCCCCTCTAACCACTAGGATACCTGCCTCCCCCTCTAACCACTAGGATACCTGCCTCCCCCTCTAACCACTAGGATACCTGCCTCCCCCTCTAACCACTAGGATACCTGCCTCCCCCTCTAACCACTAGGATACCTGCCTCCCCCTCTAACCACTAGGATACCTGCCTCCCCCTCTAACCACTAGGATACCTGCCTCCCCCTCTAACCACTAGGATACCTGCCTCCCCCTCTAACCACTAGGATACCTGCCTCCCCCTCTAACCACTAGGATACCTGCCTCCCCCTCTAACCACTAGGATACCTGCCTCCCCCTCTAACCACTAGGATACCTGCCTCCCCCCCTCTAACCACTAGGATACCTGCCTCCCCCTCTAACCACTAGGATACCTGCCTCCCCCTCTAACCACTAGGATACCTGCCTCCCCCTCTAACCACTAGGATACCTGCCTCCCCCTCTAACCACTAGGATACCTGTCTCCCCCTCTAACCACTAGGATACCTGCCTCCCCCTCTAACCACTAGGATACCTGCCTCCCCCTCTAACCACTAGGATACCTGCCTCCCCCTCTAACCACTAGGATACCTGCCTCCCCCTCTAACCACTAGGATACCTGCCTCCCCCTCTAACCACTAGGATACCTGCCTCCCCCCTCTAACCACTAGGATACCTGCCTCCCCCCTCTAACCACTAGGATACCTGCCGGCCCCCTCTAACCACGAGGATACTAACCACTAGGATACCTGCTTGCCCCCTCTAACAACTAGGATACCTGCCTCCCCCTCTAACCACCAGGCTACCTGCCTCCCCCTCGAACCACTAGGCTACCTGCCTCCCCCTCGAACCACTAGGCTACCTGCCTCCCCCTCCTAACCACTAGGCTACCTGCCTCCCCCTCTAACCACTAGGCTACCTGCCTCCCCTCGAACCACTAGGCTACCTGCCTCCCCCTCGAACCACCAGGCTACCTGCCTCCCCCTCGAACCACTAGGCTACCTGCCTCCCCCTCTAACCACTAGGCTACCTGCCTCCCCTCTAACCACTAGGCTACCTGCCTCCCCTCTAACCACCAGGCTACCTGCCTCCCCTCGAACCACTAGGATACCTGCCTCCCCTCTAACCACCAGGCTACCTGCCTCCCCCTCTAACCACTAGGATACCTGCCTCCCCTCTAACCACTAGGCTACCTGCCTCCCCCTCTAACCACTAGGATACCTGCCTCCCCCTCTAACCACTAGGATACCTGCCTCCCCTCTAACCACTAGGCTACCTGCCTCCCCCTCTAACCACTAAGGATACCTGCCTCCCCCCTCTAACCACTAGGATACCTGCCTCCCCCTCTAACCACTAGGATACCTGCCGGCCCAAGGTGCCATTTTGGAACACAGATGTCCCGTTGAAGCATGAGATCACCGACCGATGCAAATATTTGAAGATAATTAATTGAACCTCCATGGTGTTAGATAATTAATTAAACCTCCATGTTGTTAGATAATTAATTGAACCTCCATGGTGTTAGATATTTTAATTGAACCTCCATGGTGTTAGATAATTAATTAAACCTCCATGTTGTTATATAATTAATTAAACCTCCATGTTATTAGATAATTAATTGAACCTCCATGGTGTTAGATAATTAATTTAACCTCCATGTTAGTTAGATAATTAATTAAACCTCCATGTTGTTAGATAATTAATTAAACCTCCACAGTGTTAGATATTTTAATTGAACCTCGATGGTGTTAGATAATTAATTGAACCTCCATGGTGTTAGATAATTAATTAAACCTCCATGTTGTTATATAATTAATTGAACCTCCATGGTGTTAGATAATTAATCAAACCTCCATGTTGTTAGATAATTAATTAAACCTCCACGTTGTTAGATAATTAATTGAACCTCCATGGTGTTAGATAATTAATTGAACCTCCATGGTGTTAGATAATGAATTAATCCTCCATGGTGTTAGATAATTAATT
>NW_027011687.1:70000-80000 GCF_036934945.1 Oncorhynchus masou masou | reverse complement strand
ACCTTTTGATGCCCTGGGCTCTGACTTCCACCTTTTGATGTCCCTGGGCTCTGACCTCTGCCTTTTGATGCCCTGAGGCTCTGACCTCCGCCTTTTGATGCCCCTGGGCTCTGACCTCCACCTTTTGATGCCCTGGGGCTCTGACCTCCACCTTTTGATGCCCCTGGGCTCTGACCTCCACCTTTTGATGCCCCTGGGCTCTGACCTCCACCTTTTGATGCCCCTGGGGCTCTAACCTCCACCTTTTGATGCCCCTGGGCTCTGACCTCCACCTTTTGATGCCCTGGGGCTCTGACCTCCGCCTTTTGATGCCCTGGGTCTCTGACCACCACCTTTTGATGCCCCTGGGCTCTGACCTCCACCTTTTGATGCCCCTGGGCTCTGACCTCCACCCTTTGATGCCCCTAGGCTCTGACCTCCGCCTTTTGTGGCCCCTGGGCTCTGACCTCCACCTTTTGATGCCCCTGGGGCTCTGACCTCCACCTTTTGATGCCCCTGGGCTCTGACCTCCACCTTTTGATGCCCTGGGGCTCAGACCTCCACCTTTTGATGCCCCTGGGCTCTGACCTCCAACTTTTGATGCCCTGGGGCTCTGACCTCTGCCTTTTGATGCCCTGAGGCTCCGACCTCCGCCTTTTGATGCCCCTGGGCTCTGACCTCCACCTTTTGATGCCCTGGGGCTCTGACCTCCACTTTTTGATGCCCCTGGGCTCTGACCTCCACATTTTGATGCCCCTGGGCTCTGACCTCCACCTTTTGATGCCCCTGGGGCTCTAACCTCCACCTTTTGATGCCCCTGGGCTCTGACCTCCGCCTTTTGATGCCCCTGGGCTCTGACCTCCACCTTTTGATGCCCTGGGGCTCTGACCTCCGCCTTTTGATGCCCTGGGTCTCTGACCTCCACCCTTTGATGCCCCTAGGCTCTGACCTCCGCCTTTTGTGGCCCCTGGGCTCTGACCTCCACCTTTTGATGCCCCTGGGGCTCTGACCTCCACCTTTGATGCCCCTGGGCTCTGACCTCCACCTTTTGATGCCCTGGGGCTCAGACCTCCACCTTTTGATGCCCCTGGGCTCTGACCTCCAACTTTTGATGCCCTGGGGCTCTGACCTCTGCCTTTTGATGCGTTGGGGCTCCGACCTCCGCCTTTTGATGCCCCTGGGCTCTGACCTCCGCCTTTTGATGCCCCTGGGCTCTGACCTCCACCTTTTGATGCCCTGGGGCTCTGACCTCCACCTTTTGATGCCCCTGGGCTCTGACCTCCACCTTTTGATGCCCCTGGGCTCTGACCACCACCTTTTGATGCCCCTGGGGCTCTAACCTCCACCTTTTGATGCCCCTGGGCTCTGACCTCCACCTTTTGATGCCCTGGGGCTCTGACCTCCGCCTTTTGATGCCCTGGGTCTCTGACCACCACCTTTTGATGCCCCTGGGCTCTGACCTCCACCTTTTGATGCCCCTGGGCTCTGACCTCCACCCTTTGATGCCCCTAGGCTCTGACCTCCGCCTTTTGTGGCCCCTGGGCTCTGACCTCCACCTTTTGATGACCCTGGGGCTCTGACCTCCACCTTTTGATGCCCCTGGGCTCTGACCTCCACCTTTTGATGCCCTGGGGCTCAGACCTCCACCTTTTGATGCCCCTGGGCTCTGACCTCCAACTTTTGATGCCCTGGGGCTCTGACCTCTGCCTTTTGATGCCCTGAGGCTCCGACCTCCGCCTTTTGATGCCCCTGGGCTCTGACCTCCACCTTTTGATGCCCTGGGGCTCTGACCTCCACCTTTTGATGCCCCTGGGCTCTGACCTCCACATTTTGATGCCCCTGGGCTCTGACCTCCACCTTTTGATGCCCCTGGGGCTCTAACCTCCACCTTTTGATGCCCCTGGGCTCTGACCTCCACCTTTTGATGCCCTGGGGCTCTGACCTCCGCCTTTTGATGCCCTGGGTCTCTGACCTCCACCTTTTGATGCCCCTGGGCTCTGACCTCCACCTTTTGATGCCCCTGGGCTCTGACCTCCACCCTTTGATGCCCCTAGGCTCTGACCTCCGCCTTTTGTGGCCCCTGGGCTCTGAACTCCACCTTTTGATGCCCCTGGGGCTCTGACCTCCACCTTTTGATGCCCCTGGGCTCTGACCTCCACCTTTTGATGCCCTGGGGCTCTGACCTCCACCTTTTGATGCCCCTGGGCTCTGACCTCCACCTTTTGATGCCCTGGGGCTCTGACCTCCACCTTTTGATGCCCTGGGTCTCTGACCTCCACCTTTTGATGCCCCTGGGCTCTGACTTCTGCCTTTTGATGCCCTGGGGCTCTGACCTCCACCTTTTGATGCCCCTGGGCTCTGACCTCCGCCTTTTGATGCCCTGGGTCTCTGACCTCCACCTTTTGATGCCCCTGGGCTCTGACCTCTGCCTTTTGATGCCCTGGGCTCTGACCTCCACCTTTTGATGCCCCTGGGCTCTGACCTCCACCTTTTGATGCCCTGGGGCTCTGACCTCCACCTTTTGATGCCCCTGGGCTCTGACCTCCACCTTTTGATGCCCCTGGGCTCTGACCTCTGCCTTTTGATGCCCTGGGGCTCTGACCTCTGCCTTTTGATGACCTGGGTCTCTGACCTCCACCTTTTGATGCCCTGGGGCTCTGACCTCCACCTTTTGATGTCCCTTGGCTCTGACCTCCACCTTTTGATGCCCTGGGGCTCTGACCTCCACCTTTTGATGCCCCTGGGCTCTGACCTCTGCCTTTGTGGCCCCTGGGCTCTGACCTCTGCCTTTTGATGCCCTGGGCTCTGACTTCCACCTTCTGATGCCCTGGGGCTCTGACCTCCACCTTTTGATGCCCTGGGGCTCTGACCTCCACCTTTTGATGCCCCTGGGCTCTGACCTCCACCTTTTGATGCCCCTGGGCTCTAACCTCCGCCTTTTGTGGCCCCTGGGCTCTGACCTCCACCTTTTGATGCCCCTGTGGCTCTAACCTCCACCTTTTGATGCCCCTGTGGCTCTAACCTCCACCTTTTGATGCCCTGGGGCTCTGACCTCCACCTTTTGATGCCCTGGGTCTCTGACCTCCACCTTTTGATGCCCCTGGGCTCTGACCTCCACCTTTTGATGCCCTGGGGCTCTGACCTCCACCTTTTGATGCCCCTGGGCTCTGACCTCCACCTTTTGATGCCCCTGGGCTCTGACCTCCACCTTTTGATGCCCTGGGGCTCTGACCTCCACCTTTTGATGCCCCTGGGCTCTGACCTCTGCCTTTTGATTCCCTGAGGCTCTGACCTCCGCCTTTTGATGCCCTGGGTCTCTGACCTCCACCTTTTGATGCCCCTGGGCTCTGACTTCTGCCTTTTGATGCCCTGGAAGCTCTGACCTCCACCTTTTGATGCCCCTGGGCTCTGACCTCCGCCTTTTGATGCCCTGGGTCTCTGACCTCCACCTTTTGATGCCCCTGGGGCTCTAACCTCCACCTTTTGATGCCCCTGGGCTCTGACCTCCACCTTTTGATGCCCTGGGGCTCTGACCTCCGCCTTTTGATGCCCTGGGTCTCTGACCACCACCTTTTGATGCCCCTGGGCTCTGACCTCCACCTTTTGATGCCCTGGGCTCTGACCTCCACCCTTTGATGCCCCTAGGCTCTGACCTCCGCCTTTTGTGGCCCCTGGGCTCTGACCTCCACCTTTTGATGCCCCTGGGGCTCTGACCTCCACCTTTTGATGCCCCTGGGCTCTGACCTCCACCTTTTGATGCCCTGGGGCTCAGACCTCCACCTTTTGATGCCCCTGGGCTCTGACCTCCAACTTTTGATGCCCTGGGGCTCTGACCTCCACCTTTTGATGCCCCTGGGCTCTGACCTCCACCTTTTGATGCCCTGGGGCTCAGACCTCCACCTTTTGATGCCCCTGGGCTCTGACCTCCAACTTTTGATGCCCTGGGGCTCTGACCTCTGCCTTTTGATGCCCTGAGGCTCCGACCTCCGCCTTTTGATGCCCCTGGGCTCTGACCTCCACCTTTTGATGACCTGGGGCTCTGACCTCCACCTTTTGATGCCCCTGGGCTCTGACCTCCACATTTTGATGCCCCTGGGCTCTGACCTCCACCTTTTGATGCCCCTGGGGCTCTAACCTCCACCTTTTGATGCCCCTGGGCTCTGACCTCCACCTTTTGATGCCCTGGGGCTCTGACCTCCGCCTTTTGATGCCCTGGGTCTCTGACCTCCACCTTTTGATGCCCCTGGGCTCTGACCTCCACCTTTTGATGCCCCTGGGCTCTGACCTCCACCCTTTGATGCCCCTAGGCTCTGACCTCCGCCTTTGTGGCCCCTGGGCTCTGAACTCCACCTTTTGATGCCCCTGGGGCTCTGACCTCCACCTTTTGATGCCCCTGGGCTCTGACCTCCACCTTTTGATGCCCTGGGGCTCTGACCTCCACCTTTGATGCCCCTGGGCTCTGACCTCCACCTTTTGATGCCCTGGGGCTCTGACCTCCACCTTTTGATGCCCTGGGTCTCTGACCTCCACCTTTTGATGCCCCTGGGTTCTGACTTTTGCCTTTTGATGCCCTGGGGCTCTGACCTCCACCTTTTGATGCCCCTGGGCTCTGACCTCCGCCTTTTGATGCCCTGGGTCTCTGACCTCCACCTTTTGATGCCCCTGGGCTCTGACCTCTGCCTTTTGATGCCCTGGGCTCTGACCTCCACCTTTTGATGCCCCTGGGCTCTGACCTCCACCTTTTGATGCCCTGGGGCTCTGACCTCCACCTTTTGATGCCCCTGGGCTCTGACCTCCACCTTTTGATGCCCCTGGGCTCTGACCTCTGCCTTTTGATGCCCTGGGGCTCTGACCTCTGCCTTTTGATGACCTGGGTCTCTGACCTCCACCTTTTGATGCCCTGGGGCTCTGACCTCCACCTTTTGATGCCCCTTGGCTCTGACCTCCACCTTTTGATGCCCTGGGGCTCTGACCTCCACCTTTTGATGCCCCTGGGCTCTGACCTCTGCCTTTTGTGGCCCCTGGGCTCTGACCTCTGCCTTTTGATGCCCTGGGGCTCTGACTTCCACCTTCTGATGCCCTGGGGCTCTGACCTCCACCTTTTGATGCCCTGGGGCTCTGACCTCCACCTTTTGATGCCCCTGGGCTCTGACCTCCACCTTTTGATGCCCCTGGGCTCTAACCTCCGCCTTTTGTGGCCCCTGGGCTCTGACCTCCACCTTTTGATGCCCCTGTGGCTCTAACCTCCACCTTTTGATGCCCCTGGGCTCTGACCTCCACCTTTTGATGCCCTGGGGCTCTGACCTCCGCCTTTTGATGCCCTGGGTCTCTGACCTCCACCTTTTGATGCCCCTGGGACTCTGACCTCCACCTTTTGATGCGTTGGGGCTCTGACCTCCGCCTTTTGATGCCCTGGGGCTCTGACCTCCACCTTTTGATGCCCTGGGGCTCTGACCTCCACCTTTTGATGCCCCTGGGCTCTGACCTCCACCTTTTGATGCCCTGGGGCTCTGACCTCCACCTTTTGATGCCCTGGGTCTCTGACCTCCACCTTTTGATGACCTGGGTCTCTGACCTTCGCCTTTTGATGACCTGGGTCTCTGACCTTCGCCTTTTGATGCCCTGGGGCTCTGACCTCCGCCTTTTGATGCCCCTGGGCTCTGACCTCTGCCTTTTGTGGCCCCTGGGCTCTGACCTCTGCCTTTTGATGCTCTGGGGCTCTGACCTCCACCTTTTGATGCCCCTGGGCTCTGACCTCCACCCTTTGATGCCCCTAGGCTCTGACCTCCGCCTTTTTTGGCCCCTGGGCTCTGACCTCCACCTTTTGATGCCCCTTGGGCTCTGACCTCCACCTTTTGATGCCCTGGGGCTCTGACCTCCACCTGTTGATAACCTGGGGCTCTGACCTCCACCTTTTGATGCCCTGGGTCTCTGACCTCCACCTTTTGATGCCCCTGGGCTCTGACTTCTGCCTTTTGATGCCCTGGGGCTCTGACCTCCACCTTTTGATGCCCCTGGGCTCTGACCTCCACCTTTTGATGCCCTGGGTCTCTGACCTCCACCTTTTGATGCCCCTGGGCTCTGACTTCTGCCTTTTGATGCCCTGGGGCTCTGACCTCCACCTTTTGATGCCCCTGGGCTCTGACCACCACCTTTTGATGCCCCTGGGCTCTGACCTCCACCTTTTGATGCCCCTGGGCTCTGACCTCCACCCTTTGATGCCCCTAGGCTCTGACCTCCGCCTTTTGTGGCCCCTGGGCTCTGACCTCCACCTTTTGATGCCCCTGGGGCTCTGACCTCCACCTTTTGATGCCCCTGGGCTCTGACCTCCACCTTTTGATGCCCTGGGGCTCTGACCTCCACCTTTTGATGCTCCTGGGCTCTGACCTCCACCTTTTGATGCCCCTGGGCTCTGACCTCCACCTTTTGATGCCCTGGGGCTCTGACCTCCACCTTTTGATGCCCCTGTGCTCTGACCTTTGCCTTTTGATGCCCTGGGGCTCTGACCTCCACCTTTTGATGCCCCTGGGCTCTGACCTCCACCTTTTGATGCCCCTTGGGCTCTGACCTCTGCCTTTTGATGCCCTGAGGCTCTGACCTCCGCCTTTTGATGCCCCTGGGCTCTGACCTCCACCTTTTGATGCCCTGGGGCTCTGACCTCCACCTTTTGATGCCCCTGGGCTCTGACCTCCACCTTTTGATGCCCCTGGGCTCTGACCTCCACCTTTTGATGCCCCTGGGGCTCTAACCTCCACCTTTTGATGCCCCTGGGCTCTGACCTCCACCTTTTGATGCCCTGAGGCTCTGACCTCCGCCTTTTGATGCCCCTGGGCTCTGAACTCCATCTTTTGATGCCCTGGGGCTCTGACCTCCACCTTTTGATGCCCCTGGGCTCTGACCTCCACCTTTTGATGCCCCTGGGCTCTGACCTCTGCCTTTTGATGCCCTGGGGCTCTGACCTCGACCTTTTGATGCCCTGGGGCTATGACCTCTGCCTTTTGATGCCCTGGGCTCTGACCTCCACCTTTTGATGCCCTGGTTCTCTGACCTCCACCTTTTGATGCCCCTGGGCTCTGACCTCCACCTTTTGATGCCCAGGGCTCTGACCTCCACCTTTTGATGCCCTTGGGCTCTGACCTCTGCCTTTTGTGGCCCTGGGCTCTGACCTCTGCCTTTTGATGCCCTGGGGCTCTGACTTCCACCTTCTGATGCCCTGGGGCTCTGACCTCCACCTTTTGATGCCCTGGGGCTCTGACCTCCACCTTTTGATGCCCCTGGGCTCTGACCTCCACCTTTTGATGCCCCTGGGCTCTAACCTCCGCCTTTTGTGGCCCCTGGGCTCTGACCTCCACCTTTTGATGCCCTTGTGGCTCTAACCTCCACCTTTGATGCCCCTGGGCTCTGACCTCCACCTTTTGATGCCCTGGGGCTCTGACCTCCGCCTTTTGATGCCCTGGGTCTCTGACCTCCACCTTTTGATGCCCCTGGGACTCTGACCTCCACCTTTTGATGCGTTGGGGCTCTGACCTCCGCCTTTTGATGCCCTGGGTCTCTGACCTCCACCTTTTGATGCCCTGGGGCTCTGACCTCCACCTTTTGATGCCCCTGGGCTCTGACCTCCACCTTTTGATGCCCTGGGGCCCTGACCTCCACCTTTTGATGCCCTGGGTCTCTGACCTCCACCTTTTGATGCCCCTGGGCTCTGACTTCTGCCTTTTGATGCCCTGTGGCTCTGACCTCCACCTTTTGATGCCCCTGGGCTCTGACCTCTGCCTTTTGATGCCCTGGGTCTCTGACCTCCACCTTTTGATGCCCCTGGGCTCTGACCTCCACCTTTTGATGCCCTGGGGCTCTGACCTCTACCTTTTGATGCCCCTGTGCTCTGACCCTTGCCTTTTGTGGCCCCTGGGCTCTGACCTCTGCCTTTTGATGCCCTGGGCTCTGACTTCCACCTTTTGATGCCCTGGGGCTCTGACCTCCACCTTTTGATGCCCCTGGGCTCTGACCTCCACCTTTTGATGCCCCTTGGGCTCTGACCTCTGCCTTTTGATGCCCTGAGGCTCAGACCTCCGCCTTTTGATGCCCCTGGGCTCTGACCTCCACCTTTTGATGCCCTGGGGCTCTGACCTCCACCTTTTGATGCCCCTGGGCTCTGACCTCCACCTTTTGATGCCCCTGGGCTCTGACCTCCACCTTTTGATGCCCCTGGGGCTCTAACCTCCACCTTTTGATGCCCCTGGGCTCTGACCTCCACCTTTTGATGCCCTGGGGCTCTGACCTCTGCCTTTTGATGCCCTGGGTCTCTGACCTCCACCTTTTGATGCCCCTGGGCTCTGACCTCCACCTTTTGATGCCCCTGGGCTCTGACCTCTGCCTTTTGATGCCCTGGGGCTCTGACCTCCACCTTTTGATGCCCTGGGGCTCTGACCTCTGCCTTTTGATGCCCTGGGGCTCTGACCTCGACCTTTTGATGCCCTGGGGCTCTGACCTCTGCCTTTTGATGCCCTGGGCTCTGACCTCCACCTTTTGATGCCTTGGTGCTCTGACCTCCACCTTTGATGCCCCTGGGCTCTGACCTCCACCTTTTGATGCCCCTGGGCTCTGACCTCCACCTTTTGATGCCCCTGGGCTCTGACCTCCACATTTTGATGCCCTGGGGCTCTGACCTCCACCTTTTGATGCCCTGGGGCTCTGACCTCCACCTTTTGATGACCTGGGTCTCTGACCTCCACCTTTTGATGCCCCTGGGGCTCTGAACTCCACCTTTTGATGCCCTGGGGCTCTGTTCTCCACCTTTTGATGCCCTGGGGCTCTGACCTCCATATTTATTTGCATTTAAACACGTTATGTGTTTGAGGAAATGTTCAGTTACAAAAACAATATATTCTACACATTTTGTCATGTTGTTGCGGTTTTGAATACATTTTTTTTCTCAACAATTCTACACATTTTGCCATGTGTCAGAGAGAAACATTTGCTGTTTTCTAGCTTGTCTGAAGCAAGATGTTCACTTTTTTCCAGTTTTTTGCAGTTTTAAAGCGACTGTTCTGCATTTCTACACATTTTGCCATGAGGCTAAGAGAGAATGTTGTAGTTTTAAAGATAATTTACTGCCTTTCTACACATTTTTGCCATGAGGCTAAGAGAGAGTGTTGCAGATTAAAATAATATTTACTGCAATTCTACACATTTTACTGTGGGGCCCCTCAACACCCCACCCATACTATTTTGAAAACGAGGGAGAAACCTCAAGAGCAGGACGATAATAATATTCATCTGTTGACAGTGAAGACCGAGCCAATGGTCTGTTCTCTAGGCCGTTCCTCTTCTCACCACATGGTGGCGCTGGTGGATCGTTGACCACAGGATATCCCTCTTCTCTTCTCTTCTCTTCTCTTCTCTTTTCCTCTCCTCTCCTCTCCTCTCCTCTCCTCTCCTCTCCTCTCCTCTCCTCTCCTCTCCTCTCCTCTCCTCTCCTCTCCCTCTCCCCTCTCCTCTCCTCTCCTCTCCTCTCCTCTCCTCCTCCCTCTCCTCTCCCTCTCCTCTCCTCCTCCTCTCCTCTCCTCTCCTCTCCTCTTCTCGCTTTTTCACCATGTCCTCTTCCTTAACATAATGCTGACAAAATGAGAATAACTGTTATGGCAAATGAAATAGAATTAAGAGTGAAAACAGCTTCCTCTGTGGTTTGTGATATGAGTGTCGGACCGATGTCGGGTCTAGATGGGTTGATGACGGAGCTGCACTGTGGTAGCAGGCGATGAGCTGGAGATGCACCTCTGTTCACCTGTTTCCTCCTCTCCTCTCCTCTCCTCCCCTCTCCTCTCCTCCTCTCCTTCCCTTTCTGCCTCTCTCTGGTGTCTGTCTGTTTCCTCTCCTCCCTCTTTCTGCCTCTCTCTGGTGTCTGTCTGTTTCCCTCTCCTCTCCTCTCCTCCTCTCCTCTCCTCTCCTCTCCTCTCCTCTCCTCTCCTCTCCTCTCCTCTCCTCTCCTCTCCTCTCCTCTCCTCTCCTCTCCTCTCCTCTC
>NW_027011687.1:60000-65000 GCF_036934945.1 Oncorhynchus masou masou | reverse complement strand
TCCACCCCTCCTTCTCTCTCTCTCCATCCTCCTCCACCCCTCCTTCTCTCTCTCTCCATCCTCTTCCACCCCTCCTTCTCTCTCCTCCCGCCTCCACTCCTCCTCTCTCTTTCTCACTCCTCCACCCCTCCTTCTCTCTCCTCCCGCCTCCACCCCTCATCTATCTTTCTCTCTCCTCCACCCCTCCTTCTCTCTCCTCCACCCCTCCTCCTCTCTCCTTCTCTCTCCTCCACCCCTCCTTCTCTCTCTCCCATCCTCCTCCACCCTCCTTCTCTCTCTCCCATCCATCCTCCACCCCCACCTTCTCTCTCTCTCCATCCTCCTCCACCCCTCCTTCTCTCTCTCTCTATCCTCTTCCACCCCTCCTTCTCTCTCCTCCCGCCTCCACTCCTCCTCTCTCTTTTTCTCTCCTCCACCACTCCTTCTCTCTCCTCCACCCCTCATCTATCTTTCTCTCTCCTCCCCTCCTCCTCTCTCTTTCTCTCTCTTCCACCCCTCCTTCTCTCTCCTCCCACCTCCACTCCTCCTCTCCCTTTATCCTCCCCTCCACCCCTCCTCCACCCCCTCCTCTCTCTTTCTCTCCTCCACCCCTCCTCCCCACCCCTCCTCCACCCCTCCTCTCTCTTTCTCCTCTCCACCCCTCCTTCTCTCTCCCCCCCTCCACCCCTCATCTCTCTTTCTCTCTCATCCACCCCTCCTTCTCTCTCTCTCTCTCTCCCCATCCTCCTCCACCCCCTCCTTCTCTCTCTCTCTCTCATCCTCCTCCACCCCCTCCTTCTCTCTCTCTTTCTCCATCCTCCTCCACCCCTCCCTTTCTCTCTCCTCCACCCCTCCTCCACTCCTTCACTCTCATGCTCCCTTACAGTATGAAGGAGGCTGTAGACCTAGTCATTTATGTCAGATGTTAGTCGTTTGTATAAAGATGGCGTCATCCATGTTATTGCCTGGGTCTAAGTTCTGTAATAACGTTATTAAACATTAATTTAATTCATGAATTCATTTAACTAGGCAAGTCAGTTAAAAGAACACATTCTTATTTACAATGACAGGCCTACCCCGGCCAAACCCTAACCCGGACGTCGCAGAACCAATTGTGCTCCGCCCTATGGGTTGTGATACAGCCTGTAATCGAACCGGGGTCTGTAGTGACACCTGAGATGCAGTGTCTTAGACCGCTGCGCCACTCGGGAGCTGTAAAACATGATGTTCCTCCTGCTGTATCACTGGATACAGTCAAAGCTACAAACACAACAGTGGGAAGCAGACAGTGGAGGCTGTAACTACAGTGGGAAGCAGACAGTGGAAGCAGTAATAACAGTGGGAAGCAGACAGTGGAAGCTGTAACTACATTGAGACGTAGGAAGCAGACAGTGGAAGCTGTAACTACAGTGGGAAGCAGACAGTTTAAGCTGTAACAACAGTGGGAAGTGGGAAGCAGACAGTGGAAGCTGTAACAACAGTGGGAAGCAGACAGTGGAAGCTGTAACAACAGTGAGAAGTGGGAAGCAGACAGTGGAAGCAGTAACTACAGTGGGAAGCAGACAGTGGAAGCTGTAACTACAGTGGGAAGCAGACAGTGGAAGCTGTAACTACAGTGAGACGTAGGAAGCAGACAGTGGAAGCTGTAACAACAGTGGGAAGCAGACAGTGGAAGCTCTAACTACAGTGGGAAGCAGACAGTGGAAGCTGTAACAACAGTGGGAAGTGGGAAGCAGACAGTGGAAGCTGTAACAACAGTGGGAAGCAGACAGTGGAAGCTGTAACAACAGTGAGAAGTGGGAAGCAGACAGTGGAAGCAGTAACTACAGTGGGAAGCAGACAGTGGAAGCTGTAACTACAGTGGGAAGCAGACAGTGGAAGCTGTAACAACAGTGGGAAGCAGACAGTGGAAGCTGTAACTACAGTGGGAAGCAGACAGTGGAGGCTGTAACAACAGTGGGAAGCAGACAGTGGAAGCTGTAACTACAGTGAGACGTAGGAAGCAGACAGTGGAAGCTGTAACAACAGTGGGAAGCAGACAGTGGAAGCTGTAACTACAGTGGGAAGCAGACAGTGGAAGTGTAACTACAGTGGGAAGCAGACAGTGGAAGCTGTAACAACAGTGGGAAGCAGACAGTGGAAGCTGTAACAACAGTGGGAAGCAGACAGTGGAGGCTGTAACAACAGTGGGAAGTAGACAGTGGAAGCTGTAACTACAGTGAGATGGAGGAAGCAGACAGTGGAAGCTGTAACAACAGTGGGAAGCAGACAGTGGAAGCAGTAACAACAGTGAGAAGTGGGAAGCAGACAGTAGAAGCTGTAACAACAGTGAGAAGTGGGAAGCAGACAGTGGAAGCTGTAACTACAGTGGGAAGCAGACAGTGGAAGCAGTAATAACAGTGGGAAGTGGGAAGCAGACAGTGGAAGCTGTAATAACAGTGGGAAGCAGACAGTGGAAGCTGTAACTACAGTGAGAAGTGGGAAGCAGACAGTGGAAGCTGTAACAACAGTGGGAAGCAGACAGTTGAAGCAGTAACTACAGTGAGAAGTAGAGGGTGGAAGCTGTAACAACAGTGAGAAGTGGGAAGCAGACAGTGGAAGCTGTAACAACAGTGGGAAGCAGACAGTGGAAGCTGTAACAACAGTGAGAAGTGGGAAGCAGACAGAGGAAGCTGTAACAACAGTGTGAAGTAGACAGTGGAAGCTGTAACAACAGTGAGAAGTGGGAAGCAGACAGTGGAAGCTGTAACAACAGTGAGAAGTCGACAGTGGAAGAATATAAGAGAAACACAGGAGTGAGAAAGTAAAAATAAAGTATCTCCTTCCTTCCTTCCTTCCTTCCTTCCTTCCTTCCTTCCTTCCTTCCTTCCTTCCTTCCTTCCTTCCTTCCTTCCTTCCTTCCTCCTTCCTTCCTTCCTACCTTCCTTCCTTCTCTCCCCCTTCTGTTTTCCTTCCTTCTTTCCTTATTTCCTTCTTTCCTTCTTTCCTTCTTTCCTTCTTTCCTTCCTTCCTTCCTTCCTTCCTTCCTTCCTTCCTACCTTCCTTCTATCCTTCCTTCTTTACTACCTTCCTTCCTTCCTTCCTTCTCTCCCCCTTCTGTTTTCCTTCCTTCTTTCCTTCTTTCCTTCCTTCCTTCCTTCCTTCCTTCCTTCCTTCCTTCCTTCCTACCTTCCTACCTTCCTTCCTTCCTACCTTCCTTCCTTCCTTACTTCCTTCCTTCCTTCCTTCCTTCTCTCCCCCTCTGTGTTCCTTCCTTCCTTCCTTCCTTCCTTCCTTCCTTCCTTCCTTCCTTCCTTCCTTCCTACCTTCCTTCCTTCCTTCCTTCTCTCCCCCTCTGTGTTCCTTCCTTCCTTCCTTTCTTCCTTCCTTCCTTCCTTCCTTCCTTCCTTCCTTCCTTCCTTCCTTCCTTCCTTCCTTCCTTCCTTCTCTCCCCCTCTGTGTTCCTGCCTTCCTTCCTTCCTTCCTTCTCTCCCCCTCTGTGTTCCTTCCTTCCTTCCTTCCTTCCTTCCTCTGTTTTCCCCCGCTTCCTTCCAAGACATCATGGTTTTCCCGTTTCTCCTTGTGCTCCTTATTGGAGGGGCAGAAGGAGGTTGTTATCCCACGAGACCTATTATGAATCAAGGGAAGAAAAACACCAGATTTCATCTGATTCCCCCTGAGTCCACTCTACAGTGTTAAGAACACTTATTGAACCCGGTCCACGGGACCCATCCCATATGGAACACTATTCCCTTTTGTAGTGCACTACTTTAGACCAGGACTCACAGGGATCCCTTCATAGGGCCCTGGTCTAAAGTAGTGGCCTGTACAGGGAATAGGCTACCGTACGGGAGGCAACCGTTGGTTAGGTGGTTAAACAGAAAGTTTGTCAAGAGTCTATGTTGTTCTGTGAATCTGTTTAGTGGGTAAACCTTCCTTCTGTTTAGTGGGTAAACATTCCTTCTGTTTAGTGGGTAACCCTTCCTTCTGTTTAGTGGGTAACCCTTCCTTCTGTTTAGCGGGTAACCCTTCCTTCTGTTTAGCGGGTAAACCTTCCTTCTGTTTAGTGGGTAAACCTTCCTTCTGTTTAGTGGGTAAACCTTCCTTCTGTTTAGTGGGTAAACCTTCCTTCTGTTTAGTGGGTAAACCTTCCTTCTGTTTAGCGGGTAACCCTTCCTTCTGTTTAGTGGGTAAACCTTCCTTCTGTTTAGTGGGTAAACTTTCCTTCTGTTTAGTGGGTAAACCTTCCTTCTGTTTAGCGGGTAAACCTTCCTTCTGTTTAGTGGGTAAACCTTCCTTCTGTTTAGCGGGTAAACCTTCCTTCTGTTTAGCAGGTAAATCTTCCTTCTGTTTAGTGGGTAAACCTTCCTTCTGTTTAGCGGGTAAACCTTCCTTCTGTTTAGTGGGTAAATCTTCCTTCTGTTTAGTGGGTAAACCTTCCTTCTGTTTAGCGGGTAAACCTTCCTTCTGTTTAGCGGGTAAACCTTCCTTCTGTTTAGCGGGTAACCCTTCCTTCTGTTTAGTGGGTAACCCTTCCTTCTGTTTAGTGGGTAAACTTTCCTTCTGTTTAGTGGGTAAACCTTCCTTCTGTTTAGCGGGTAAACCTTCCTTCTGTTTAGTGGGTAAACCTTCCTTCTGTTTAGTGGGTAAACCTTCCTTCTGTTTAGCGGGTAACCCTTCCTTCTGTTTAGTGGGTAAACCTTCCTTCTGTTTAGTGGGTAAACCTTCCTTCTGTTTAGTGGGTAAACCTTCCTTCTGTTTAGTGGGTAAACCTTCCTTCTGTTTAGCGGGTAAACCTTCCTTCTGTTTAGTGGGTAAACCTTCCTTCTGTTTAGCGGGTAAATCTTCCTTCTGTTTGGCGGGTAAACCTTCCTTCTGTTTAGCGGGTAAACCTTCCTTCTGTTTAGTGGGTAAACCTTCCTTCTGTTTAGCGGGTAAACCTTCCTTCTGTTTAGTGGGTAAACCTTCCTTCTGTTTAGCGGGTAAACCTTCCTTCTGTTTAGGGGGTTAACTTTCCTTCTGTTTAGTGGGTAAACCTTCCT
>NW_027011687.1:10000-55000 GCF_036934945.1 Oncorhynchus masou masou | reverse complement strand
CCTTCTTTTTCCGTAGTGTATTTCTGTATTGTTTTAGTGATTCACTATAGTGAGGGCGTAGACTCAGGTTTTCTGGGTCTCTATGTTTTTGGTTGGACAGGTTTCTCAATTTCTTTCTTAGATTTTTGCATTCTTCATCAAACCATTTGTCATTGTTGTTCATTTTCTTCGGTTTTCTATTTGAGATTTTTAGATTTGATAGGGAAGCTGAGAGGTCAAATATACTGTTAAGATTTTCTACTGCCAAGTTTACACCTTCACTATTACAGTGGAACGTTTTACCAAGGAAATTGTCTAAATGGGATTGAATTTGTTGTTGCCTAATTGTTTTTTGGTAGGTTTCCAAACTGCATTCCTTCCATCTATAGCATATCTTAATGTTACTCAGTTACTTTGGCTTTGATGCCTCATGATTGAGTATTGCTCTGTTTAGGTAGACCGTGATTTTGCTGTGGTCTGATAGGGGTGTCAGTGGGCTGACTGTGAACGCTCTGAGAGACTCTGGGTTGAGGTCAGTGATAAAGTAGTCTACAGTACTACTGCCAAGAGATGAGCTATAGGTGTACCTACCATAGGAGTCCCCTCGAAGCCTACCATTGACTATGTACAGACCCAGCGTGCGACAGAGCTGCAGGAGTTGTGACCCGTTTTTGTTGGTTATGTTGTCATAGTTGTGCCTAGGGGGGCATATGGGGGAGGGAATGCTGTCACCTCCAGGCAGTTGTTTGTCCCCCTAATCTCCACCTGGCACAGCCTGAAGAGGACTGGCCACCCCACATATGCTCTCTAATTCTCCTTCTTTTCTCTCTCTCGGAGGACCTGAGCCCTAGGACCATGCCCCAGGACTACCTGACATGATGACTCCTTGCTGTCCCCAGTCCACCTGGCCGTGCTGCTGCTCCAGTTTCAACTGTTCTGCCTTATTATTATTCGACCATGCTGGTCATTTATGAACATTTGAACATCTTGGCCATGTTCTGTTATATAATCTCTACCCGGCACAGCCAGAAGAGGACTGGCCACCCCACATAGCCTGGTTCCTCTCTAGGTTTCTTCCTAGGTTTTGGCTTTTCTAGGGAGTTTTTCCTAACCACCGTGCTTCTACACCTGCATTGCTTGCTGTTTGGGGTTTTAGGCTGGGTTTCTATACAGCACTTTGAGATATCAGCTGATGTACGAAGGGCTATATAAATAAATTTGATTTGATTTGATTTGTGCTGAGGGTGTCAGGTTCTTGTCCGGTTCTGGAATTTAGGTTGCCACAGACTAGTACATGTCCCTGGGCCTGGAAATGATTGATTTCCCCCTCCAGGATGGAGAAGCTGTCTTCATTCAAATATGGGGATTCTAGTGGGGGGATATAGGTAGCACACAGGAGGACATTTTTCTCTGTTAGGATAATTTCCTTTTGAATTTCTAGCCAAATGTAGAATGTTCCTGTTTTGATTAATTTAATGGAGTGAGTTAGGTCTGCTCTATACCAAATTAGCATACCTCCTGAGTCCCTTCCCTGTTTCACACCTGGTAGTTTGGTGGATGGGACTACCAGCTCTCTGTAGCCTAGAGGGCATCCAGTGGGTCTGTCTCCTCTATACCAGGTTTCTTGCAGGATGACAATGTCTGTATTACCGATTTCGCGCCTGTGTGTATTATTATGTGGCTGGGTGAGCCTAGTTGGTCCTCAGACAGAAGGTTGAGGGCGCGCTGGGTGTTTGGACACCAGAGTTTAGACGCACTGTGTTTGGGAAAAAGGTTTTTTTCTTCTATATATTTCCCATTTGAGTCCATAAGTAGTACAATCTGTGTCTTGTGTTTGTCCTCAGTGGGGGTGGGGGGGTTGTCAGAACGGCTATCAGGGTGGCTGACAGGGGGGGTGCTCAGAGGGTGTGAGAGCTGCTGGGCTTGGGGTTCTTCATTTGTTTGGTCTGCTGTGATGTCGACTCTATGGTCAGCGTCTGGTGTGGACTGTTCTGCTGTGGTGTCTCTCTCTCTGTCTCTCCCTCTCTCTCTCTCTCTCTGTCTTTCTGTCTCTCTCTCTCTGTCTCTCTCTATCTCCCTCTCTCTGTCTCTCTCTCTCTCCCTCTCTCTCTCTGTCTCTCTCTCTCTGTCTGTCTCTGTCTGTCTCTGTCTCTCTCTCTGTCTCTCTCTCTCTCTCTGTCTCTCTGTCTCTCTGTCTCTCTCTCTCTCTCTCTCTCGCTGTGTCTCTCTGTCTGTCTCTCTCTCTCTCTCTCTCTCTCTGTCTCTCTCTCTCCCTCTCTTTCTCTCTCTCTCACTCTCTCTCTCTGTCTGTCTCTGTCTCTCTCTCTGTCTCTCTCCCTCTCTCTGACGATGTACTTTCAAAATGCTTTTCATCTGAGCTTTGATGGAGTCATTATTTGAAGACAAGGCAAGTAACTTCCTAACCTTGTAGCTAGTACAGTGCATAGATATCCTTCTGTGAAGAGAACATTTATTTTTATTTTTTCATCAGAAATGTTTGCTTTTGTTTACCTTCGTGAGTTAGTGTGTAAAAATATTTATTGTTGTTATTATGACGTCCCAAATGTATCATTTGTATTAAAAATGTCGTTGTTTGTTACATTTGACTGTGTAAAACCAAATCAGTGCTAATTATTTCTCTGAGAGTGAGGTTGGGATATAAAGAGTTTTGCCAAAAAAAAAAAAACATGATTATTTGTTAAGTTTTTGATGTTAAACAAATACATGTCTGTAAGTTGAACAATTCCATGATTAGATTATGATCAAAAACACAACAAATCTCTTTTATAAATTATTTAAAAATATAAAAGCAGAAAATGTATATACAGTGCCTTGCCACATTTCAGGCTTCAAACATAAAGATATAAAACTGTATTTTTTTGTGAAGAATCAACAATAAGTGGGACACAATCATGAAGTGGAACCCCTTTACTTTCAGTGCAGCAAACTCTCTCCAGAAGTTCAGTGAGGATCTCTGAATGATCCAATGTTGACCTAAATGACTAATGATGATAAATACAATCCACCTGTGTGTAATCAAGTCTCCGTATAAATGCATCTGTACTGTGATAAAAGCGCATAGAGCATCATGAAGAACAAGGAACACACCAGGCCGATCCGAGATACTGTTGTGAAGAAGTTTAATGCCGGATTTGGATACAAAAAGATTTCCCAAGCTTTAAACATCCCAAGGAGCACTGTGCAAGCGATACTATTGAAATGGAAGGAGTATCAGACCACTGCAAATCTACCAAGACCTGGCCGTCCCTCTAAACTTTCAGCTAATACAAGGAGAAGACTGATCAGAGATGCAGCCAAGAGGCCCATGATCACTCTGGATGAACTGCAGTGATCTACAGCTGAGGTGGGAGACTCTGTCCATAGGACAACAATCAGTCGTATATTGCACAAATCTGGCCTTTATGGAAGAGTGGTAAGAAGAAAGCCATTTCTTAAAGATATCCATAAAAAGTGTCATTTAAAGTTTGCCACAAGCCACCTGGGAGACACACCAAAAATGTGGAAGAAGGTGCTCTGGTCAGATGAAACCAAAATTGAACTTTTTGGCAACAATGCAAAACGTTATGTTTGGCGTAAAAGCAACACAGCCCATCAACCTGAACCCACCATCCCCACTGTCAAACATGGTGGTGGCAGCATCATGGTTTGGGCCTGCTTTTCTTCATCAGGGACAGGGAATATGGTTAAAATTGATGGGAAGATGGATGGAGCCAAATACAGGACCATTCTGGAAGAAAACCTGATGGAGTCTGCAAAAGACCTGAGACTGGGACGGAGATTTGTCTTCCAACAAGACAATGATCCAAAACATAAAGCAAAATCTACAATGGAATGGTTCAAAAAATAAACATATCCAGGTGTTAGAATGGCCAAGTCAAAGTCCAGACCTGAATCCAATCGAGAATCTGTGGAAAGAACTGAAAACTGCTGTTCACAAATGCTCTCCATCCAACCTCACTGAGCTCGAGGTGTTTTGCAAGGAGGAATGGGAAAAATTACAGTCGATGTGCAAAACTGATAGAGACATACCCCAAACGTCTTACAGCTGTAATCGCTGCAAAAGGTGGCGCTACAAAGTATTAACTTAAGGGGGCTGAATCATTTTGCACGCCAAATTTTTCATTTTTTTATTTGTTAAAAAAGTTTGAAATGTTATAAAAATGTACTGTCAATAAAAACATTCTCACAGAAAAAGGGATTACAGCTGGATTTGTACTGATGTTCTTCTCAGAAATGGTTGTTTGATGAAGACGAGGGCTACTCTCTGACCTTCTACGGAGATGTCCTGTCCTTCTTCTCTTGCTTGATGAAGACGAGGGCTACTCTCTGACCTTCTACGGAGATGTCCTGTCTTTCTTCTCTTGCTTGATGAAGACGAGGGCTACTCTCTGACCTTCTACCGAGATGTCCTGGGCTTCTTCTCTTGTTTGATGAAGACGAGGGTTACTCTCTGACCTTCTACAGAGATGTCCTATCCTTCAATCTCAACGTGTATTTAGCAGTTGTATTTTAACAAGTTATTTTTTATAGAACTTGGCTGATCCTATTCTCATAGCTGCTTACTCATTTTTACCACATTTTACCTCAAAAAAGCGAGAGAGAAAAAATCCTCACAGAAAAGGCTTTATATTCTGCTGATGAGGTAGTACTAAAACAGCAGGTAATATTCAGATAATCGTTAGACGTGACTGTACTGAACTTGGCAGAGAACCTATACTGTTCTCGTAGCTGTCAACCTCGCTGTTTAAGGCTGCCTCATTTCACCACTAATTGACCTCTGAAACATACCGACAGAAAAGAGATCGATATTGAGCCCAACGGAGCAGTACTGTAGTTACGTGTAAATAGTCAGGTGATCGTTAACCCTTCTCTAAAGCTCTGAGACGGCCGTCGTAGACAGCTTTGGGATGACTAGAACATATACCTACACCCCACACATTAGATAGGTAACAGGCTATGAGATGTACTGTTCAGTTATTGTGGCAGGAAAACACACCGGGGGAGGGCATTTCCTAAGTCACATTTTTGGATTTATTAATTAAGTCTTCTATAGACATCAATGCATGACTTTAGGTTCAAATTCAGGTCTCAGGTGGGAAGTTACGATTCGCCCCACGGCTTGGTTATTTCAGGGAGTCTTATGTGACCCCCCTGGGCTGGCCCGAAGAGGTGAATGTAGGCCAAAACACCACGCTGATCCTCAACACGGGGGAACCACAGAGGTGTATGCTAAGCCCCTTCCTGTACTCCTTGTTCACCCAAGACTGGTTGAACAGGGAGTTTGCTGTCGAACAACAGTAATGGACCTGATTACCAACTTTGGCGAGACAGCCTACAGGGAGGAGGTGATTAGACAGCCTACAGGGAGGAGGTGATTAGACAGCCTACAGGGATGAGGTGATGAGACAGCCAACAGGGAGGAGGTGATTAGACAGCCTACAGGGAGGAGGTGATGAGACAGCCAACAGGGAGGAGGTGATGAGACAGCCAACAGGGAGGAGGTGATTAGACAGCCTACAGGGAGGAGGTGATGAGACAGCCAACAGGGAGGAGGTGATGAGAGAGCCAACAGGGAGGAGGTGATTAGACAGCCTACAGGGAGGAGGTGATGAGACAGCCTACAGGGAGGAGGTGATGAGACAGCCTACAGGGAGGAGGTGATGAGACAGCCAACAGGGAGGAGGTGATGAGACAGCCTACAGGGAGGAGGTGATGAGACAGCCTACAGTAATGGACATGATTACCAACTATGGCGAGACAGCCTACATGGAGGAGGTGATTAGACAACCTTAGTCACTGTTACCACCCGGTTACCACCCAGTACCCTACCCTGAACCTTAGTCACTGTTACTATGGTTACCACCCAGTACCCTGCCCTGAACCTTAGTCACTGTTACTATGGTTACCACCCAGTACCCTGCCCTGAACCTTAGTCACTGCCCTGAACCTTAGTCACTGTTACTATGGTTACCACCCAGTACCCTGCCCTGAACCTTAGTCACTGACCTGAACCTTAGTCACTGCCCTGAACCTTAGTCACTGTTACTATCCGGTTACCACCCAGTACCCTGCCCTGAAACTTAGTCACTGTTACTATCCAGTTAACACACAGTACCCTGCCCTGAACCTTAGTCACTGTTACTATCCAGTTAACACACAGTACCCTGCCCTGAACCTTAGTCACTGTTACTATCTGGTTACCACCCAGTACCCTGCCCTGAACCTTAGTCACTGTTACTATCTGGTTACCACCCAGTACCCTGCCCTGAACCTTAGTCACTGTTCCTATGGTTACCACCCAGTACCCTGCCCTGAACCTTAGTCACTGTTACTATCCAGTTACCACCCAGTACCCTGCCCTGAACCTTAGTCACTGTTCCTATGGTTACCACCCAGTACCCTGCCCTGAACCTTAGTCACTGTTCCTATGGTTACCACCCAGTACACTGCCCTGAACCTTAGTCACTGTTACTATCCGGTTACCACCCAGTACCCTGCCCTGAACCTTAGTCACTGTTCCTATGGTTACCACCCAGTACCCTGCCCTGAACCTTAGTCACTGTTACTATGGTTACCACCCAGTACCCAGCCCTGAACCTTAGTCACTGTTCCTATGGTTACCACCCAGTACCCTGCCCTGAACCTTAGTCACTGTTCCTATGGTTACCACCCAGTACCCTGCCCTGAAACTTAGTCACTGTTACTATCCGGTTACCACCCAGTACCCTGCCCTGAAACTTAGTCACTGTTACTATGGTTACCACCCAGTACCCTGCCCTGAAACTTAGTCACTGTTCCTGTCTGGTTACCACCCAGTAACCTGCCCTGAAACTTAGTCACTGTTACTATGGTTACCACCCAGTACCCTGCCCTGAAACTTAGTCACTGTTACTATCCAGTTACCACCCAGTACCCTGCCCTGAACCTTAGTCACTGTTACTATCCAGTTACCACCCAGTACCCTGCCCTGAACCTTAGTCACTGTTCCTATGGTTACCACCCAGTACCCTGCCCTGAACCTTAGTCACTGTTCCTATGGTTACCACCCAGTACCCTGCCCTGAACCTTAGTCACTGTTCCTATGGTTACCACCCAGTACCCTGCCCTGAACCTTAGTCACTGTTCCTATGGTTACCACCCAGTACCCTGCCCTGAACCTTAGTCACTGTTCCTATGGTTACCACCCAGTACCCTGCCCTGAACCTTAGTCACTGTTACTATCCAGTTACCACCCAGTACCCTGCCCTGAAACTTAGGCACTGTTACTATGGTTACCACCCAGTACCCTGCCCTGAACCTTAGTCACTGTTACTATGGTTACCACCCAGTACCCTGCCCTGAACCTTAGTCACTGTTCCTATGGTTACCACCCAGTACCCTGCCCTGAAACTTAGTCACTGTTACTATGGTTACCACCCAGTACCCTGCCCTGAACCTTAGTCACTGTTACTATGGTTACCACCCAGTACCCTGCCCTGAACCTTAGTCACTGTTCCTATGGTTACCACCCAGTACCCTGCCCTGAACCTTAGTCACTGTTACTATGGTTACCACCCAGTACCCTGCCCTGAACCTTAGTCACTGTTCCTATGGTTACCACCCAGTACCCTGCCCTGAACCTTAGTCACTGTTCCTATGGTTACCACCCAGTACCCTGCCCTGAACCTTAGTCACTGTTACTATCCAGTTACCACCCAATACCCTGCCCTGAACCTTAGTCACTGTTCCTATGGTTACCACCCAGTACCCTGCCCTGAACCTTAGTCACTGTTCCTATGGTTACCACCCAGTACCCTGCCCTGAACCTTAGTCACTGTTACTATCCAGTTACCACCCAGTACCCTGCCCTGAAGCTTAGTCACTGTTCCTATGGTTACCACCCAGTACCCTGCCCTGAACCTTAGTCACTGTTCCTATGGTTACCACCCAGTACCCTGCCCTGAACCTTAGTCACTGTTACTATCCAGTTACCACCCAGTACCCTGCCCTGAACCTTAGTCACTGTTACTATCCAGTTAACACACAGTACCCTGCCCTGAAACTTAGGCACTGTTACTATGGTTACCACCCAGTACCCTGCCCTGAACCTTAGTCACTGTTACTATCTGGTTACCACCCAGTACCCTGCCCTGAACCTTAGTCACTGTTCCTATGGTTACCACCCAGTACCCTGCCCTGAACCTTAGTCACTGTTACTATCTGGTTACCACCCAGTACCCAGCCCTGAAACTTAGTCACTGTTACCAACTGGTTACCACCCAGTACCCTGCCCTGAACCTTAGTCACTGTTCCTATGGTTACCACCCAGTACCCTGCCCTGAACCTTAGTCACTGTTACCAACTGGTTACCACCCAGTACCCTGCCCTGAACCTTAGTCACTGTTCCTATGGTTACCACCCAGTACCCTGCCCTGAACCTTAGTCACTGTTCCTATGGTTACCACCCAGTACCCTGCCCTGAACCTTAGTCACTGCCCTGAACCTTAGTCACTGCCCTGAACCTTAGTCACTGTTACTATCCGGTTACCACCCAGTACCCTGCCCTGAACCTTAGTCACTGTTACTATCCAGTTAACACACAGTACCCTGCCCTGAACCTTAGTCACTGTTCCTATGGTTACCACCCAGTACCCTGCCCTGAACCTTAGTCACTGTTACTATCCAGTTACCACCCAGTACCCTGCCCTGAAACTTAGGCACTGTTACTATGGTTACCACCCAGTACCCTGCCCTGAACCTTAGTCACTGTTACTATGGTTACCACCCAGTACCCTGCCCTGAACCTTAGTCCCTGTTCCTGTCTGGTTACCACCCAGTACCCTGCCCTGAACCTTAGTCACTGTTACTATGGTTACCACCCAGTACCCTGCCCTGAACCTTAGTCACTGTTACTCTGGTTACCACCCAGTACCCTGCCCTGAACCTTAGTCACTGTTCCTATGGTTACCACCCAGTACCCTGCCCTGAACCTTAGTCACTGTTCCTATGGTTACCACCCAGTACCCTGCCCTGAACCTTAGTCACTGTTACTCTGGTTACCACCCAGTACCCTGCCCTGAACCTTAGTCACTGTTACTCTGGTTACCACCCAGTACCCTGCCCTGAACCTTAGTCACTGACCTGAACCTTAGTCACTGCCCTGAACCTTAGTCACTGTTACTATCTGGTTACCACCCAGTACCCTGCCCTGAACCGTAGTCACTGTTACTATCCGGTTACCACCCAGTACCCTGTCCTGAACCTTAGTCACTGTTACTATGGTTACCACCCAGTACCCTGCCCTGAACCTTAGTCCCTGTTCCTGTCTGGTTACCACCCAGTACCCTGCCCTGAACCTTAGTCACTGTTACTATGGTTACCACCCAGTACCCTGCCCTGAACCTTAGTCACTGTTACTCTGGTTACCACCCAGTACCCTGCCCTGAACCTTAGTCACTGACCTGAACCTTAGTCACTGCCCTGAACCTTAGTCACTGTTACTATCTGGTTACCACCCAGTACCCTGCCCTGAACCTTAGTCACTGTTCCTATGGTTACCACCCAGTACCCTGCCCTGAAACTTAGTCACTGTTACTATCCAGTTACCACCCAGTACCCTGCCCTGAAACTTAGTCACTGTTCCTGTCTGGTTACCACCCAGTACCCTGCCCTGAACCTTAGTCACTGTTACTATCTGGTTACCACCCAGTACCCTGCCCTGAACCTTAGTCACTGTTACTATCCAGTTACCACCCAGTACCCTGCCCTGAACCTTAGTCACTGTTACTATCCAGTTACCACCCAGTACCCTGCCCTGAAACTTAGTCACTGTTCCTATGGTTACCACCCAGTACCCTGCCCTGAACCTTAGTTACTGTTACTATCCAGTTACCACCCAGTACCCTGCCCTGAACCTTAGTCACTGTTCCTATGGTTACCACCCAGTACCCTACCCTGAACCTTAGTCACTGTTACTATGGTTACCATGCAGTACCCTACCCCGAGCCTTAGTCACTGTTACTATCCAGTTACCACCCAGTACCTTGCCCTGAACCTTAGTCACTGCCTTGAACCTTAGTCACTGTTACTATGATTACCACCCAGTACCCTGCCCTGAACCTTAGTCACTGTTACTATGGTTACCACCCAGTACCCTGCCCTGAACCTTAGTCACTGTTACTATGGTTACCACCCAGTACCCTGCCCTGAACCTTAGTTACTGTTACTATCCAGTTACCACCCAGTACCCTGCACTGAACCTTAGTCACTGTTACTATGGTTACCACCCAGTACCCTGCCCTGAACCTTAGTCACTGTCACTATGGTTACCACCCAGTACCCTGCCCTGAACCTTAGTCACTGTTCCTATGGTTACCACCCAGTACCCTGCCCTGAACCTTAGTCACTGTCACTATGGTTACCACCCAGTACCCTGCCCTGAACAGTAGTCACTGTTACTATGGTTACCACCCAGTACCCTGCCCCGAACCTTAGTCACTGTTACTATGGTTACCACCCAGTACCCTGCCCTGAACCTTAGTCACTGTTCCTATGGTTACCACCCAGTACCCTGCCCTGAACCTTAGTCACTGTTCCTATGGTTACCACCCAGTACCCTGCCCTGAACCTTAGTCACTGTTACTATGGTTACCACCCAGTACCCTGCCCTGAACCTTAGTCACTGTTCCTATGGTTACCACCCAGTACCCTGCCCTGAACCTTAGTCACTGTTACTATGGTTACCACCCAGTACCCTGCCCTGAACCTTAGTCACTGTTCTTATGGTTACCACCCAGTACCCTGCCCTGAACCTTAGTCACTGTTCCTATGGTTACCACCCAGTACCCTGCCCTGAACCTTAGTCACTATTACCACCCGGTTACCACCCGGTTATTCAACCCTCAACCCTGGAGAACACTGGTCACTTTAATAATGGTTATCAGTGGAGACTGCTGCCCTATGTAAGTCATTGAACACTGGTCACTTTAATAATGGTTATCAGTGGAGACTGCTGCCCTATGTAAGTCATTGAACACTGGTCACTTTAATAATGTTTAATAATGTTTAATAACGCCCTGCCCCCCCCCCCGCCCCAGAGACATATCTGATATTGGCAGAAAGCTTATATGTCTTGTTATTCTTACTACAAGGTCCATTTTACAGTAGCTATTACAGTGAAAGAATACCATGCTAGTGTTTGAGGAGATAGAGCACAGTTATGAACTTGAACATGGTATTCATTAACCAATTAGGCATCTTCGGCCAGTCTTGATGCATCCATTTTGAACAGTTGTGCAATGGTTCATTGGATCATTCTAAAACTTTTTTGCAAATACACTGCTGCTATCTAGTCGTGCACTATGTAGGGAATACGGTGCCATTTGGGACCAAGCGTCAGTGTTATGGGGCGCGACAGACGTCGTTAGTAAGAGCCGACAGGATGTACCCCTTGGCAGTATGAGTCAGGACTGAGTCACTAGATGACTACTGCCACTTTACTGCCCTGTGTGATGACAGGCAGATCCCCAGACCCTCGCGAAAGGGAATGAGGCCCCAGTGCTCAGTCCTAAATGACGCCCTGTGTCCTATGTAGAACGCTTCCTTTGACCAGAGCCCATAGAGCTAGTAGAACACCATGTCAGGAATAGGAGACCATTGTGGGACTCAGTCCCAGTCAACCACTGCTCCACTGGTCATCTCCTTTTATGTAACATAAATGGTTCCGAGAAGGAAAATCTACTTCCTTGTACTAGTCATGCCTCTCATATCCATGGAGATCGGAAGGTGCAGGTGAAAGCTGAGGGTAGAAGGGGGTGGGGGGAGTTCTGGGGAGGCAGGGGGGAGACAGGAGGGAGATAGGAGGGAGAGAGGAGGGAGACAGGGGGGAGATGGGAGGGAGATAGAAGGGAGACAGGGGGGAGAGGGGAGGGAGATAGTAGTGAGACAGGAGGGAGACAGGAGGGAGATAGGAGGGGAGAGAGGAGGGAGACAGGGGGAGAGGGGAGGGGAGATAGGGGGGAGACAGGAGGAAGATAGTGGGGAGACAGGAGGGAGACAGGAGGGAGATAGGAGGGAGAGAGGAAGGAGATAGGGGGAGAGGGGGGGAGATAGGAGGGGAGAGAGGAGGGAGACAGGGGGAGAGGTGAGGGAGATAGGGGGAGACAGGAGGGAGACAGGAGGGAGAGAGGAGGAGACAAGGGAGACAGGAGGGAGATAGGAGGAAGAGGAGGGAGACAGGGGGAGAGGGGTGGGAGATATTAGGGAGACAGGAGGTAGATAGGGGGAGAGAGGAGGAAGACAGGGGAGAGGGGAGGGAGATAGGAGGGAGACAGGACGTAGAGAGGAGGGAGACAGGGGGGAGACAGGAGGGAGATAGGAGGGAGAGAGGAGGGAGACAGAGGGGAGATAGGAGGAGATAGGATGGAGAGAGGAGGGAGAGGAGGAGGGAGAGGAGGGAGATAGTGGGGAGACAGGAGGGAGACAGGATGAGAGGAGGGAGAGAGGAGGGAGACAGGGGGAGATAGGAGGGAGATAGGAGGTAGATAGAAGGGATATAGTGGGAGACAGGGGGAGACAGGAGGCTGTGGGAGGGGGGAGGGGAGGCAGGAGAAAGGCTGCTCCTGGGAGCACTTACAGTACGGCTGCCCATGGAGGGGGCCTTAATGGCCTCCCAGCTGCCTCTGATTGTTACTTAAGCAAACTGCAGGGGAGTGCAACTGTGTGATTCAGAGGGCTCAATGGGCTCTGTGGGTCGTGTCTCCAATCAGGCGGGGAGCAGTGTCACGCCAGGGATTTGTATTAGATTACTGTGTAATAAATGACTGCATCCCAAATGACACCCTAATCCCTATATGGTTCACTACCAGTGTCCATCGGGATCTGGTCAAAAGTAGTGCAGTACAGATGTAGGATCTTAATTTGAGCCAGGTTGCTACAAAACGGAATATAATCATGCAGCAAGAGAAAATGTGAACTATTATGCGGATTATAATTACTGGACATTGTTGAATGGGGTTGATACATTTTTCTTAAAAGAAAAATCAAGTTTGAAATGTCAATGTGGAAAAGACAAACTTCAAAAGCTTCTCTCTTTGTTTTGGCGAAAACCTGCCAAGCCGCGTTCTTGACACACCGCTCACTCAAACTGGAAGCTGCAACACTAGCTGGTACCCGGCCCGCCACAAGGAGTCGCTAGAGAGCAAGCTATATAAAGGTTAAATACAGGTTACATATACATATATATAGATTATATATAGGATATATAGAGGTTATATATAGGATATACATTGGAAATATAGGATATAATGTATATATATATACTAACCCTTTATTATTAATGTAATCAGGGACTAACCCTGCATTATTAATGTAATCAGGGACTAACCCTAACCCTGTATTATTAATTTAATCAGGGACTAACCCTGTATTATTAATTTAATCAGTGACTCACCCTGTATTATTAATTTAATCAGGGACTAACCCTGCATTATTAATGTAATCAGGGACTAACCCTAACCCTGTATTATTAATTTAATCAGGGACTAAACCTGTATTATTAATTTAATCAGTGACTCACCCTGTATTATTAATGTAATCAGGGACTAACCCTGCATTATTAATGTAATCAGGGACTAACCCTGTATTATTAATTTAATCAGTGACTAACCCTGCATTATTAATGTAATCAGGGACTAACTCTGCATTATTAATGTAATCAGGGACTAACCCTAACCCTGTATTATTAATGTAATCAGGGACTAACCCTGCATTATTAATGTAATCAGGGACTAACCCTAACCATGTATTATTAATTTAATCAGGGACTAAACCTGTATTATTAATGTAATCAGGGACTAAACCTGTATTATTAATTTAATCAGGGACTAACCCTGTATTATTAATTTAATCAATGACTCACCCTGTATTATAATTTAATCAATGACTCACCCTGTATTATAATTTAATCAAGGACTAACCCTGTATTATTAATGTAATCAGTGACTAACCCTGTATTATTATTTTAATCAGGTACGAACCCTGCATTATTAATGTAATCAGGGACAAACCCTGTATTATTAATGTAATCAGGGACAAACCCTGTATTATTAATGTAATCAGGGACTAACCCTGTATTATTAATTTAATCAGGGACTAACCTAACCCTGTATTATTAATTTAATAAATGACTAACCCTTTATTTTTTATTTAATCAGGGACTAACCCTGCATTATTAATTTAATCAGGGACTAACACTGTATTATTAATGTAATCAGGGACTAAACCTGTATTATTGATGTAATCAGGAACTAACCCTGTATTATTAATTTAATCAGGGACTAACCCTGTATTATTAATTTAATCAATGACTCACCCTGTATTATAATTTAATCAGGGACTAACCCTGTATTATTAATTTAATCAGGGACTAACACTGTATTATTAATTTAATCATGGACTAACCCTGTATTATTAATTTAATCAGGGACTAACCCTAACCCTGTATTATTAATCTAATCAGGTACTAACCCTGTATTATTAATTTAATCAGGGACTAACCCTGTATTATAATTTAATCAGGGACTAACCCTGTATTATTAATTTAATCAGGGACTAACACTGTATTATTAATTTAATCATGGACTAACCCTGTATTATTAATTTAATCAGGGACTAACCCTGTATTATTAATTTAATCAATGACTCACCCTGTATTATAATTTAATCAATGACTCACCCTGTATTATAATTTAATCAGGGACTAACCCTGTATTATAAATGTAATCGGGGACAAACACTGTATTATTATTTGAATCAGGGAGACGAACCCTGCATTATTAATGTAATCAGGGACTAACCCTGTATTATTAATGTAATCAGGGACTAACACTGTATTATTAATTTAATCATGGACTAACCCTATATTATTAATTTAATCAGGGACTAACCCTGTATTATTAATTTAATCAATGACTCACCCTGTATTATAATTTAATCAATGACTCACCCTGTATTATAATTTAATCAGGGACGAACCCTGCATTATTAATGTAATCAGGGACTAACCCTGTATTATTAATTTAATCAGGGACTAACCCTAACCCTGTATTATTAATTTAATCAATGACTAACCCTTTATTTTTTATTTAATCAGGGACTAACCCTGTATTATTAATGTAATCTGGGACTAACCCTTTATTAGTAATTTAATCATAGATTAACACTGTATTATTAATTTAATCAGGTACTAACCCTGTATTATTAATGTAATCAAGGACTAACCCTGCATTATTAATGTAATCAGGAACTAACCCTAACCCTGTGTTACTAATTTAACCAGGGACTAACCCTGTATTATTAATTTAATCAGGGACTAACCCTGTATTATTAATTTAACCAGGGACTAATCCTGTATTATTAATGTAATCACGGACTAACCCTAACCCTGTATTATTAATTTAATCAGGGACTAACCCTTTATTAGTAATTTAATCAGGGACTAACCCTGTATTATTAATGTAATCAGGGACTAACCCTGTATTATTAATTTAATCAGGGACTAACCCTTTATTAGTAATGTAATCAGGGACTAACCCTTTATTAGTAATGTAATCAGGGACTAACCCTTTATTAGTAATTTGATCAGGGACTAACCCTGCATTATTAATGTAATCAGGGACTAATCCTGTATTATTAATGTAATCAGGGACTAACCCTGTATTATTAATGTAATCAGGGACTAACCCTGTATTATTAATTTAATCAGGGACTAACCCTGTATTATTAATTTAATCAATGACTCACCCTGTATTATATTTTAATCAATCACTCACCCTGTATTATAATTTAATCAAGGACTAACCCTGTATTATTAATGTAATCAGGGACTAACCCTGTATTATTAATTTAATCAGGGACTAACCCTGTATTATTAATGTAATCAGGGACTAACCCTGTATTATTAATTTAATCAGGGACTAACCCTGTATTATTAATGTAATCAGGGACTAACCCTGTATTATTAATTTAATCAGGGACTAACCCTGTATTATTAATGTAATCAGGAACTAACCCTAACCCTGTGTTACTAATTTAACCAGGACTAACCCTGTATTATTAATTTAATCAGGGACTAAACCTGTATTATTAATGTAATCAGGGACTAACCCTAACCCTGTATTATTAATTTAATCAGGGACTAACCCTGTATTATTAATTTAATCAGTGACTCACCCTGTATTATTAATTTAATCAGGGACTAACCCTGCATTATTAATGTAATCAGGGACTAACCCTAACCCTGTATTATTAATTTAATCAGGGACTAACCCTGTATTATTAATTTAATCAGTGACTCACCCTGTATTATTAATGTAATCAGGGACTAACCCTGCATTATTAATGTAATCAGGGACTAACCCTGTATTATTAATTTAATCAGTGACTAACCCTGCATTATTAATGTAATCAGGGACTAACCCTGCATTATTAATGTAATCAGGGACTAACCCTAACCATGTATTATTAATTTAATCAGGGACTAAACCTGTATTATTAATGTAATCAGGGACTAAACCTGTATTATTAATGTAATCAGGGACTAAACCTGTATTATTAATTTAATCAGGGACTAACCCTGTATTATTAATTTAATCAATGACTCACCCTGTATTATAATTTAATCAATGACTCACCCTGTATTATAATTTAATCAAGGACTAACCCTGTATTATTAATGTAATCAGTGACTAACCCTGTATTATTATTTTAATCAGGTACGAACCCTGCATTATTAATGTAATCAGGGACAAACCCTGTATTATTAATGTAATCAGGGACAAACCCTGTATTATTAATGTAATCAGGGACTAACCCTGTATTATTAATTTAATCAGGGACTAACCCTAACCCTGTATTATTAATTTAATAAATGACTAACCCTTTATTTTTTATTTAATCAGGGACTAACCCTGCATTATTAATTTAATCAGGGACTAACACTGTATTATTAATGTAATCAGGGACTAAACCTGTATTATTGATGTAATCAGGAACTAACCCTGTATTATTAATTTAATCAGGGACTAACCCTGTATTATTAATTTAATCAATGACTCACCCTGTATTATAATTTAATCAGGGACTAACCCTGTATTATTAATTTAATCAGGGACTAACACTGTATTATTAATTTAATCATGGACTAACCCTGTATTATTAATTTAATCAGGGACTAACCCTAACCCTGTATTATTAATCTAATCAGGTACTAACCCTGTATTATTAATTTAATCAGGGACTAACCCTGTATTATAATTTAATCAGGGACTAACCCTGTATTATTAATTTAATCAGGGACTAACACTGTATTATTAATTTAATCATGGACTAACCCTGTATTATTAATTTAATCAGGGACTAACCCTGTATTATTAATTTAATCAATGACTCACCCTGTATTATAATTTAATCAATGACTCACCCTGTATTATAATTTAATCAGGGACTAACCCTGTATTATAAATGTAATCGGGGACAAACACTGTATTATTATTTGAATCAGGGACGAACCCTGCATTATTAATGTAATCAGGGACTAACCCTGTATTATTAATGTAATCAGGGACTAACACTGTATTATTAATTTAATCATGGACTAACCCTATATTATTAATTTAATCAGGGACTAACCCTGTATTATTAATTTAATCAATGACTCACCCTGTATTATAATTTAATCAATGACTCACCCTGTATTATAATTTAATCAGGGACGAACCCTGCATTATTAATGTAATCAGGGACTAACCCTGTATTATTAATTTAATCAGGGACTAACCCTAACCCTGTATTATTAATTTAATCAATGACTAACCCTTTATTTTTTATTTAATCAGGGACTAACCCTGTATTATTAATGTAATCTGGGACTAACCCTTTATTAGTAATTTAATCATAGATTAACACTGTATTATTAATTTAATCAGGTACTAACCCTGTATTATTAATGTAATCAAGGACTAACCCTGTATTATTAATGTAATCAGGAACTAACCCTAACCCTGTGTTACTAATTTAACCAGGGACTAACCCTGTATTATTAATTTAATCAGGGACTAACCCTGTATTATTAATTTAACCAGGGACTAATCCTGTATTATTAATGTAATCACGGACTAACCCTAACCCTGTATTATTAATTTAATCAGGGACTAACCCTTTATTAGTAATTTAATCAGGGACTAACCCTGTATTATTAATGTAATCAGGGACTAACCCTGTATTATTAATTTAATCAGGGACTAACCCTTTATTAGTAATGTAATCAGGGACTAACCCTTTATTAGTAATGTAATCAGGGACTAACCCTTTATTAGTAATTTGATCAGGGACTAACCCTGCATTATTAATGTAATCAGGGACTAATCCTGTATTATTAATGTAATCAGGGACTAACCCTGTATTATTAATGTAATCAGGGACTAACCCTGTATTATTAATTTAATCAGGGACTAACCCTGTATTATTAATTTAATCAATGACTCACCCTGTATTATATTTTAATCAATCACTCACCCTGTATTATAATTTAATCAAGGACTAACCCTGTATTATTAATGTAATCAGGGACTAACCCTGTATTATTAATTTAATCAGGGACTAACCCTGTATTATTAATGTAATCAGGGACTAACCCTGTATTATTAATTTAATCAGGGACTAACCCTGTATTATTAATGTAATCAGGGACTAACCCTGTATTATTAATTTAATCAGGGACTAACCCTGTATTATTAATGTAATCAGGAACTAACCCTAACCCTGTGTTACTAATTTAACCAGGGACTAACCCTGTATTATTAATTTAATCAGGGACTAAACCTGTATTATTAATGTAATCAGGGACTAACCCTGTATTATTAATGTAATCTGGGACTAACCCTTTATTAGTAATTTAATCATAGATTAACACTGTATTATTAATTTAATCAGGTACTAACCCTGTATTATTAATGTAATCAAGGACTAACACTGTATTATTAATGTAATCAGGAACTAACCCTAACCCTGTGTTACTAATTTAACCAGGGACTAACCCTGTATTATTAATTTAATCAGGGACTAACCCTGTATTATTAATTTAACCAGGGACTAATCCTGTATTATTAATGTAATCACGGACTAACCCTAACCCTGTATTATTCATTTAATCAGGGACTAACCCTTTATTAGTAATTTAATCAGGGACTAACCCTGTATTATTAATGTAATCAGGGACTAACCCTGTATTATTAATTTAATCAGGGACTAACCCTTTATTAGTAATGTAATCAGGGACTAACCCTTTATTAGTAATGTAATCAGGGACTAACCCTTTATTAGTAATTTGATCAGGGACTAACCCTGCATTATTAATGTAATCAGGGACTAATCCTGTATTATTAATGTAATCAGGGACTAACCCTGTATTATTAATGTAATCAGGGACTAACCCTGTATTATTAATTTAATCAGGGACTAACCCTGTATTATTAATTTAATCAATGACTCACCCTGTATTATATTTTAATCAATCACTCACCCTGTATTATAATTTAATCAAGGACTAACCCTGTATTATTAATGTAATCAGGGACTAACCCTGTATTATTAATTTAATCAGGGACTAACCCTGTATTATTAATGTAATCAGGGACTAACCCTGTATTATTAATTTAATCAGGGACTAACCCTGTATTATTAATGTAATCAGGGACTAACCCTGTATTATTAATTTAATCAGGGACTAACCCTGTATTATTAATGTAATCAGGAACTAACCCTAACCCTGTGTTACTAATTTAACCAGGGACTAACCCTGTATTATTAATTTAATCAGGGACTAAACCTGTATTATTAATGTAATCAGGGACTAACCCTAACCCTGTATTATTAATTTAATCAGGGACTAACCCTGTATTATTAATTTAATCAGTGACTCACCCTGTATTATTAATTTAATCAGGGACTAACCCTGCATTATTAATGTAATCAGGGACTAACCCTAACCCTGTATTATTAATTTAATCAGGGACTAACCCTGTATTATTAATTTAATCAGTGACTCACCCTGTATTATTAATGTAATCAGGGACTAACCCTGCATTATTAATGTAATCAGGGACTAACCCTGTATTATTAATTTAATCAGTGACTAACCCTGCATTATTAATGTAATCAGGGACTAACCCTGCATTATTAATGTAATCAGGGACTAACCCTAACCATGTATTATTAATTTAATCAGGGACTAAACCTGTATTATTAATGTAATCAGGGACTAAACCTGTATTATTAATTTAATCAGGGACTAACCCTGTATTATTAATTTAAAAAATGACTCACCCTGTATTATAATTTAATCAATGACTCACCCTGTATTATAATTTAATCAAGGACTAACCCTGTATTATTAATGTAATCAGTGACTAACCCTGTATTATTATTTTAATCAGGTACGAACCCTGCATTATTAATGTAATCAGGGACAAACCCTGTATTATTAATGTAATCAGGGACTAACCCTGTATTATTAATTTAATCAGGGACTAACCCTAACCCTGTATTATTAATTTAATCAATGACTAACCCTTTATTTTTTATTTAATCAGGGACTAACCCTGCATTATTAATTTAATCAGGGACTAACCCTGTTTTATTAATGTAATCAGGGACTAACCCTGTATTATTGATGTAATCAGGAACTAACCCTAACCCTGTGTTACTAATTTAACCAGGGACTAACCCTGTATTATTAATTTAATCAGGGACTAACCCTGTATTATTAATGTAATCAGGGACTAACCCTGTATTATTAATTTAATCAGGGACTAACCCTGTATTATTAATGTAATCAGGGACTAACCCTAACCCTGTATTATTAATTTAATCAGGGACTAAACCTGTATTATTAATGTAATCAGGGACTAACCCTAACCCTGTATTATTAATTTAATCAGGGACTAACCCTGTATTATTAATTTAATCAGTGACTCACCCTGTATTATTAATTTAATCAGGGACTAACCCTGCATTATTAATCTAATCAGGTACTAACCCTGTATTATTAATTTAATCAGTGACTCACCCTGTATTATAATTTAATCAGGGACTAACCCGGTATTATTAATTTAATCAGTGACTCACCCTGTATTATAATTTAATCAATGACTCACCCTGTATTATAATTTAATCAGGGACTAACCCTGTATTATTAATTTAATCAGGGACTAACACTGTATTATTAATTTAATCATGGACTAACCCTGTATTATTAATTTAATCAGGGACTAACCCTGTATTATTAATTTAATCAATGACTCACCCTGTATTATAATTTAATCAATGACTCACCCTGTATTATAATTTAATCAGGGACTAACCCTGTATTATAAATGTAATCGGGGACAAACCCTGTATTATTATTTGAATCAGGGACGAACCCTGCATTATTAATGTAATCAGGGACTAACCCTGTATTATTAATGTAATCAGGGACTAACACTGTATTATTAATTTAATCATGGACTAACCCTGTATTATTAATTTAATCAGGGACTAACCCTGTATTATTAATTTAATCAATGACTCACCCTGTATTATAATTTAATCAATGACTCACCCTGTATTATAATTTAATCAGGGACTAACCCTGTATTATAAATGTAATCGGGGACAAACCCTGTATTATTATTTGAATCAGGGACGAACCCTGCATTATTAATGTAATCAGGGACTAACCCTGTATTATTAATGTAATCAGGGACTAACACTGTATTATTAATTTAATCATGGACTAACCCTGTATTATTAATTTAATCAGGGACTAACCCTGTATTATTAATTTAATCAATGACTCACCCTGTATTATAATTTAATCAATGACTCACCCTGTATTATAATTTAATCAGGGACTAACCCTGTATTATAAATGTAATCGGGGACAAACCCTGTATTATTATTTGAATCAGGGACGAACCCTGCATTATTAATGTAATCAGGGACTAACCCTGTATTATTAATGTAATCAGGGACTAACACTGTATTATTAATTTAATCATGGACTAACCCTGTATTATTAATTTAATCAGGGACTAACCCTGTATTATTAATTTAATCAATGACTCACCCTGTATTATAATTTAATCAATGACTCACCCTGTATTATAATTTAATCAAGGACTAACCCTGTATTATTAATGTAATCAGGGACTAACCCTGTATTATTAATTTAATCAGGGACTAACCCTGTATTATTAATGTAATCAGGGACTAACCCTGTATTATTAATTTAATCAGGGACTAACCCTGTATTATTAATGTAATCAGGGACTAACCCTGTATTATTAATTTAATCAGGGACTAACCCTGTATTATTAATGTAATCAGGAACTAACCCTAACCCTGTGTTACTAATTTAACCAGGGACTAACCCTGTATTATTAATTTAATCAGGGACTAAACCTGTATTATTAATGTAATCAGGGACTAACCCTAACCCTGTATTATTAATTTAATCAGGGACTAACCCTGTATTATTAATTTAATCAGTGACTCACCCTGTATTATTAATTTAATCAGGGACTAACCCTGCATTATTAATGTAATCAGGGACTAACCCTAACCCTGTATTATTAATTTAATCAGGGACTAACCCTGTATTATTAATTTAATCAGTGACTCACCCTGTATTATTAATGTAATCAGGGACTAACCCTGCATTATTAATGTAATCAGGGACTAACCCTGTATTATTAATTTAATCAGTGACTAACCCTGCATTATTAATGTAATCAGGGACTAACCCTGCATTATTAATGTAATCAGGGACTAACCCTAACCATGTATTATTAATTTAATCAGGGACTAAACCTGTATTATTAATGTAATCAGGGACTAAACCTGTATTATTAATTTAATCAGGGACTAACCCTGTATTATTAATTTAAAAAAATGACTCACCCTGTATTATAATTTAATCAATGACTCACCCTGTATTATAATTTAATCAAGGACTAACCCTGTATTATTAATGTAATCAGTGACTAACCCTGTATTATTATTTTAATCAGGTACGAACCCTGCATTATTAATGTAATCAGGGACAAACCCTGTATTATTAATGTAATCAGGGACTAACCCTGTATTATTAATTTAATCAGGGACTAACCCTAACCCTGTATTATTAATTTAATCAATGACTAACCCTTTATTTTTTATTTAATCAGGGACTAACCCTGCATTATTAATTTAATCAGGGACTAACCCTGTTTTATTAATGTAATCAGGGACTAACCCTGTATTATTGATGTAATCAGGAACTAACCCTAACCCTGTGTTACTAATTTAACCAGGGACTAACCCTGTATTATTAATTTAATCAGGGACTAACCCTGTATTATTAATGTAATCAGGGACTAACCCTGTATTATTAATTTAATCAGGGACTAACCCTGTATTATTAATGTAATCAGGGACTAACCCTAACCCTGTATTATTAATTTAATCAGGGACTAAACCTGTATTATTAATGTAATCAGGGACTAACCCTAACCCTGTATTATTAATTTAATCAGGGACTAACCCTGTATTATTAATTTAATCAGTGACTCACCCTGTATTATTAATTTAATCAGGGACTAACCCTGCATTATTAATCTAATCAGGTACTAACCCTGTATTATTAATTTAATCAGTGACTCACCCTGTATTATAATTTAATCAGGGACTAACCGTATTATTAATTTAATCAGTGACTCACCCTGTATTATAATTTAATCAATGACTCACCCTGTATTATAATTTAATCAGGGACTAACCCTGTATTATTAATTTAATCAGGGACTAACACTGTATTATTAATTTAATCATGGACTAACCCTGTATTATTAATTTAATCAGGGACTAACCCTGTATTATTAATTTAATCAATGACTCACCCTGTATTATAATTTAATCAATGACTCACCCTGTATTATAATTTAATCAGGGACTAACCCTGTATTATAAATGTAATCGGGGACAAACCCTGTATTATTATTTGAATCAGGGACGAACCCTGCATTATTAATGTAATCAGGGACTAACCCTGTATTATTAATGTAATCAGGGACTAACACTGTATTATTAATTTAATCATGGACTAACCCTGTATTATTAATTTAATCAGGGACTAACCCTGTATTATTAATTTAATCAATGACTCACCCTGTATTATAATTTAATCAATGACTCACCCTGTATTATAATTTAATCAGGGACTAACCCTGTATTATAAATGTAATCGGGGACAAACCCTGTATTATTATTTGAATCAGGGACGAACCCTGCATTATTAATGTAATCAGGGACTAACCCTGTATTATTAATGTAATCAGGGACTAACACTGTATTATTAATTTAATCATGGACTAACCCTGTATTATTAATTTAATCAGGGACTAACCCTGTATTATTAATTTAATCAATGACTCACCCTGTATTATAATTTAATCAATGACTCACCCTGTATTATAATTTAATCAGGGACTAACCCTGTATTATAAATGTAATCGGGGACAAACCCTGTATTATTATTTGAATCAGGGACGAACCCTGCATTATTAATGTAATCAGGGACTAACCCTGTATTATTAATGTAATCAGGGACTAACACTGTATTATTAATTTAATCATGGACTAACCCTGTATTATTAATTTAATCAGGGACTAACCCTGTATTATTAATTTAATCAATGACTCACCCTGTATTATAATTTAATCAATGACTCACCCTGTATTATAATTTAATCAGGGACTAACCCTGTATTATAAATGTAATCGGGGACAAACCCTGTATTAATTTTTGAATCAGGGACGAACCATGCATTATTAATGTAATCAGGGACTAACCCTGTATTATTAATTTAATCAGGGACTAACCCTAACCCTGTATTATTAATTTAATCAATGACTAACCCTTTATTTTTTATTTAATCAGGGACTAACCCTGTATTATTAATGTAATCTGGGACTAACCCTTTATTAGTAATTTAATCATAGATTAACCCTGTATTATTAATTTAATCAGGTACTAACCCTGTATTATTAATGTAATCAAGGACTAACCCTGTATTATTAATGTAATCAGGAACTAACCCTAACCCTGTGTTACTAATTTAACCAGGGACTAACCCTGTATTATTAATTTAATCAGGGACTAAACCTGTATTATTAATGTAATCAGGGACTAACCCTAACCCTGTATTATTAATTTAATCAGGGACTAACCCTGTATTATTAATTTAATCAGTGACTCACCCTGTATTATTAATTTAATCAGGGACTAACCCTGCATTATTAATGTAATCAGGGACTAACCCTAACCCTGTATTATTAATTTAATCAGGGACTAACCCTGTATTATTAATTTAATCAGTGACTCACCCTGTATTATTAATGTAATCAGGGACTAACCCTGCATTATTAATGTAATCAGGGACTAACCCTGTATTATTAATTTAATCAGTGACTAACCCTGCATTATTAATGTAATCAGGGACTAACCCTGCATTATTAATGTAATCAGGGACTAACCCTAACCATGTATTATTAATTTAATCAGGGACTAAACCTGTATTATTAATGTAATCAGGGACTAAACCTGTATTATTAATTTAATCAGGGACTAACCCTGTATTATTAATTTAAAAAATGACTCACCCTGTATTATAATTTAATCAATGACTCACCCTGTATTATAATTTAATCAAGGACTAACCCTGTATTATTAATGTAATCAGTGACTAACCCTGTATTATTATTTTAATCAGGTACGAACCCTGCATTATTAATGTAATCAGGGACAAACCCTGTATTATTAATGTAATCAGGGACTAACCCTGTATTATTAATTTAATCAGGGACTAACCCTAACCCTGTATTATTAATTTAATCAATGACTAACCCTTTATTTTTTATTTAATCAGGGACTAACCCTGCATTATTAATTTAATCAGGGACTAACCCTGTTTTATTAATGTAATCAGGGACTAACCCTGTATTATTGATGTAATCAGGAACTAACCCTAACCCTGTGTTACTAATTTAACCAGGGACTAACCCTGTATTATTAATTTAATCAGGGACTAACCCTGTATTATTAATGTAATCAGGGACTAACCCTGTATTATTAATTTAATCAGGGACTAACCCTGTATTATTAATGTAATCAGGGACTAACCCTAACCCTGTATTATTAATTTAATCAGGGACTAAACCTGTATTATTAATGTAATCAGGGACTAACCCTAACCCTGTATTATTAATTTAATCAGGGACTAACCCTGTATTATTAATTTAATCAGTGACTCACCCTGTATTATTAATTTAATCAGGGACTAACCCTGCATTATTAATCTAATCAGGTACTAACCCTGTATTATTAATTTAATCAGTGACTCACCCTGTATTATAATTTAATCAGGGACTAACCCTGTATTATTAATTTAATCAGTGACTCACCCTGTATTATAATTTAATCAATGACTCACCCTGTATTATAATTTAATCAGGGACTAACCCTGTATTATTAATTTAATCAGGGACTAACACTGTATTATTAATTTAATCATGGACTAACCCTGTATTATTAATTTAATCAGGGACTAACCCTGTATTATTAATTTAATCAATGACTCACCCTGTATTATAATTTAATCAATGACTCACCCTGTATTATAATTTAATCAGGGACTAACCCTGTATTATAAATGTAATCGGGGACAAACCCTGTATTATTATTTGAATCAGGGACGAACCCTGCATTATTAATGTAATCAGGGACTAACCCTGTATTATTAATGTAATCAGGGACTAACACTGTATTATTAATTTAATCATGGACTAACCCTGTATTATTAATTTAATCAGGGACTAACCCTGTATTATTAATTTAATCAATGACTCACCCTGTATTATAATTTAATCAATGACTCACCCTGTATTATAATTTAATCAGGGACTAACCCTGTATTATAAATGTAATCGGGGACAAACCCTGTATTATTATTTGAATCAGGGACGAACCCTGCATTATTAATGTAATCAGGGACTAACCCTGTATTATTAATGTAATCAGGGACTAACACTGTATTATTAATTTAATCATGGACTAACCCTGTATTATTAATTTAATCAGGGACTAACCCTGTATTATTAATTTAATCAATGACTCACCCTGTATTATAATTTAATCAATGACTCACCCTGTATTATAATTTAATCAGGGACTAACCCTGTATTATAAATGTAATCGGGGACAAACCCTGTATTAATTTTTGAATCAGGGACGAACCCTGCATTATTAATGTAATCAGGGACTAACCCTGTATTATTAATTTAATCAGGGACTAACCCTAACCCTGTATTATTAATTTAATCAATGACTAACCCTTTATTTTTTATTTAATCAGGGACTAACCCTGTATTATTAATGTAATCTGGGACTAACCCTTTATTAGTAATTTAATCATAGATTAACCCTGTATTATTAATTTAATCAGGTACTAACCCTGTATTATTAATGTAATCAAGGACTAACCCTGTATTATTAATGTAATCAGGAACTAACCCTAACCCTGTGTTACTAATTTAACCAGGGACTAACCCTGTATTATTAATTTAATCAGGGACTAACCCTGTATTATTAATTTAACCAGGGACTAATCCTGTATTATTAATGTAATCAAGGACTAACCCTGTATTATTAATGTAATCAGGAACTAACCCTAACACTGTATTATTAATTTTACCAGAGACTAATCCTGTATTATTAATGTAATCAGGAACTAACCCTGTATTATTAATTTAATCAGGGACTAACCCTTTATTAGTAATGTAATCAGGGACTAACCCTTTATTAGTAATGTAATCAGGGACTAACCCTTTATTAGTAATTTGATCAGGGACTAACCCTGCATTATTAATGTAATCAGGGACTAATCCTGTATTATTAATGTAATCAGGGACTAACCCTTTATTAGTAATGTAATCAGGGACTAACCCTTTATTAGTAATGTAATCAGGGACTAACCCTTTATTAGTAATTTGATCAGGGACTAACCCTGCATTATTAATGTAATCAGGGACTAATCCTGTATTATTAATGTAATCAGGGACAAACCCTGTATTATTAATTTAATCAGGGACTAACCCTTTATTAGTAATTTAATCAGGGACTAACCCTGTATTATTAATGTAATCAGGGACTAACCCTGTATTATTAATTTAATCAGGGACTAACCCTGTATTATTAATTTAATCAGGGACTAACCCTTTATTAGTAATTTAATCAGGGACTAACCCTGTATTATTAATGTAATCAGGGACTAACCCTGTATTATTAATTTAATCAGGGACTAACCCTTTATTAGTAATGTAATCAGGGACTAACCCTTTATTAGTAATGTAATCAGGGACTAACCCTTTATTAGTAATTTGATCAGGGACTAACCCTGCATTATTAATGTAATCAGGGACTAATCCTGTATTATTAATGTAATCAGGGACTAACCCTGTATTATTAATTTAATCAGGGACTAACCCTTTATTAGTAATGTAATCATAGTTTAACCCTGTCTTATTAATTTAATCAGGGACTAACCCTGTATTATTAATTTAATCAGGGACTAATCCTGTATTATTAATGTAATCAGGGACTAACCCTGTATTATTAATGTAATCAGGGACTAACCCTGTATTATTAATTTAATCAGGGACTAACCCTTTATTAGTAATTTAATCATAGTTTAACCCTGTCTTATTAATTTAATCAGGGACTAACCCTGCATTATTAATTTAATCAGGGACTAACCCTTTATTAGTAATTTAACCAGGGACTAACCCTGTATTATTAATTTAATCAGGGACTAACCCTGTATTATTAATTTAACCAGGGACTACTCCTGTATTATTAATGTAATCACGGACTAACCCTAACCCTGTATTATTAATTTAATCAGGGACTAACCCTTTATTAGTAATTTAATCATAGTTTAACCCTGTTTTATTAATTTAATCAGGGACTAACCCTGTATTATTAATTTAATCAGGGACTAATCCTGTATTATTAATTTAATCAGGGACTAACCCTGTATTATTAATTTAATCAGGGACTAACCCTGTATTTTTAATTTAATCAGGGACTAACCCTGTGTTATTAATTTAATCAGGGACTAACTGTTATGTACTTGAGTGAAGACCCAAAAGCGGTTTTAACAGAAAACAGAGTTCTTTAATGAAAAACAGGAATGGCATAAATCCTCTTCCAACGTTGTCAACGGAACAAAAAGAACGTTAGTATAGTGCAGGATGCACCTGCCAGGCAGACTCCGACAGGATAGGACAAGGTGGAAGCAAATGAGACGACAGCTTGCTTCTGGCATCAAAAACACAAACAAGAATCAGACACTGAAAGTAGCAGGAACAGAGAGAGAAATAGAGACCTAATCAGAGGGGAAGAGAGAACAGGTGGGAAAGAGTGAATGAGCTAGTTAGGGGAGATGTAGAACAGCTGAAGAATGAGAGACAGAGAAGGTAACCTAAAAAGACCAGCAGAGAGAGACAGAGTGAAGAGAAAGGACAGGAACAGACATATCAAGACATGACAGTACCCCCCACTCACCGAGCGCCTCATGGCGCACTCGAGGAGGAAACCTGGCGGCAACGGAGGAAATCATCGATCAGCGAACGGTCCAGCACGTCCCGAGAGGGAACCCAACTCCTCTCCTCAGGACCGTACCCCTCCCAATCCACTAGGTACTGATGACCACGGCCCGAGGGCGCATGTCCAAAATCTTACGAACCCTGTAGATGGGTGCGCCCTCGACAAGGATGGGGGGAGGGACGGGACGGAGGGCGCGAAGAACGGGCTTAACACAGGAGACATGGAAGACCGGGTGAACGCGACGAAGATAGCGCGGGAGAAGAAGTCGCACTGCGACAGGATTAATGACCTGAGAAATACGGAACGGACCAATGAACCGCGGGGCCAACTTGCGAGAAGCTGTCTTAAGGGGAAGGTTCTGAGTGGAGAGCCATACTCTCTGACCGCAACAATATCTAGGACTCTTGGTCCTACGCTTATTAGCGGCCCTCACAGTCTGCGCCCTATTACGGCAAAGTGCCGACCTGACCCCCTTCCAGGTGCGCTGCAACGCTGGACAAAAGCCTGAGCGGAGGGGACGCAGGACTCGGCGAGCTGAGATGAGAACAGCGGAGGCTGGTACCCGAGGCTACTCTGAAAAGGAGATAGACCGGTAGCAGACGAAGGAAGCGAGTTGTGGGCGTACTCTGCCCAGGGGAGCTGTTCTGACCAAGACGCAGGTTACGAAAAGAAAGACTGCGTAAAATCGACCAACAGTCTGATTGGCCCGTTCGGCTTGACCGTTAGACTGGGGATGAAAGCCGGACGAGAGACTGACGGAAGCCCCAATCAAACGGCAAAACTCCCTCCAAAATTGAGACGTGAACTGCGGGCCTCTGTCGGAAACGACGTCAGACGGAAGGCCATGAATTCGAAAAACATTCTCGATAATGATCTGAGCCGTCTCCTTAGCAGAAGGGAGCTTAGCGAGAGGAATGAAATGAGCCGCCTTAGAGAATCTATCGACAACCGTAAGAATAACTGTCTTCCCCGCTGATGAAGGCAGTCCGGTGATAAAATCTAAGCGATGTGAGACCACGGTCGAGAGGGAATGGGAAGCGGTCTGAGACGGCCGGCAGGAGGAGAGTTCCCAGATTTAGTCTGCGCGCAGACCGAACAAGCGGCGACAAATCGACGCGTCACGTTCCCGAGTGGGCCACCAGAAACGCTGGCGAATGGAAGCGAGCGTACCCCGAACGCCGGGGTGGCCGGCTAACTTGGCAGAGTGGGCCCACTGAAGAACGGCCGGACGGTAGGAACGGGAACGAACAGAAGGTTCCTAGGACAAGCTCGCGGCGACGGAGTGTGAGCGAGTGCTTGCTTTACCTGCCTCTCAATTCCCCAGACAGTCAACCCGACAACACGCCCCTCAGGGAGAATCCCTCGGGGTCGGAGGAGACCTCAGAAGAACTGAAGAGACGAGATAAAGCATCAGGCTTGGTGTTTTTGAGCCCGGACGATAAGAAATAACAAACTCGAAACGAGCGAAAAACAGAGCCCAACGAGCCTGACGCGCATTAAGTCGTTTGGCTGAACGGATGTACTCAAGGTTCCTATGGTCAGTCCAAACGACAAAAGGAACGGTCGCCCCCTCCAACCACTGTCGCCATTCGCCTAGGGCTAAGCGGATGGCGAGCAGTTCGCGTTACCAACATCATAGTTACGTTCTGACGGCGATAAGCGATGAGAGAAAAACGCGCAAGGATGGACCTTGCCGTCAGAGAGAGCGCTGAGAAAGAATGGCTCCCACGCCCACCTCTGACGCGTCAACCTCAACAACAAACTGTCTAGAGATGTCAGGTGTAACAAGAATAGGAGCGGATGTAAAACGATTCTTAAGAAGATCAAAAGCTCCCTGGGCGGAAACGGGACCACTTAAAGCACGTCTTAACAGAAGTAAGGGCTGTGAGGGGAGCTGCCACCTGACCGAAATTACGGATGAAACGACGATAGAAATTAGCGAAGCCCAGAAAGCGCTGCAGCTCGGCGCGTGACTTAGGAACGGGCCAATCAATGACAGCCTGGACCTTAGCGGGATCCATCTTAATGCCCTCAGCGGAAATAACGGAACCGAGAAAAGGGACAGAGGCGGCATGAAAAATGCACTTCTCAGCCTTCACATAAAGACAGTTCTCCAAAAGGCGCTGGAGGACGCGTCGCACGTGCTGAACATGAATCGAGAGAGACGGTGAAAAAATCAGGATATCGTCCATGTAAACGAAAACAAAAATGTTCAGCATGTCTCTCAGGACGTCGTTAACTAGTGCCTGAAAGACAGCTGGAGCGTTAACGAGGCCGAAAGGAAGAACCCGGTATTCAAAGTGCCCTAACGGAGTGTTAAACGCCGTCTTCCACTCGTCCCCCTCCCTGATGCGCACGAGATGGTAGGCGTTACGAAGGTCCAATTTGGTGAAAAACCTGGCTCCCTGCAGGATCTCGAAGGCCGAAGACATAAGAGGAAGCGGATAACGATTCTTAACTGTTATGTCATTCAGCCCTCGATAATCCACGCATGGGCGCAGGGACCCGTCCTTCTTCTGAACAAAAAAAAACCCCGCTCCGGCGGGAGAGGAGGAGGAGACTATGGTACCGGCGTCGAGCGAAACAGACAAATAATCCTCGAGAGCCTTACGTTCGGGAGCCGACAGAGAGTATAGTAGTTCCCGGAAGGAGATCAATACTACAGTCATACGACCGGTGTGGAGGAGAGAAGTGGCCTTGGAAACGACTGAACACCGTGCGCAGATCGTGATACTCCTCCGGCACCCCTGTCAAATCGCCAGGCTCCTCCTGTGAAGAAGAGACAGAGGAAACAGGAGGGATAGCAGACATTAAACAGGTCACATGACAAGAAACATTCCAGGATAGGATAGTATTACTAGACCAATTAATAGAAGGGTTATGGCGCACTAGCCAGGGATGACCCAAAACAACAGGTGTAAAAGGTGAACGAAAAATTAAAAAAGAAATGGTTTCGCTATGATTACCAGAGACAGTGAGGGTTAAAGGCAGCGTCTCACGCTGAATCTTGGGGAGAGAACTACCATCTAAAGCGAACAAGGCCGTGGGCTCCCCTAACTGTCTGAGAGGAATGTCATGTTCCCGAGCCCAGGTCTCGTCCATAAAACAGCCCTCCGCCCCAGAGTCTATCAAGGCACTGCAGGAAGCAGATGAACCGGGCCAGCGGAGATGGACCGGAAAGGTAGTGCGTGATCCAGAAGGAGAGGCCTGAGTAGTTGCGCTCACCAGTAGCCCTCCTCTTACAGATGAGCTCTGGCTTTTACTGGACATGAGGTGACAAAATGACCAGCGGAGCCGCAGTAGAGACAGGGCGATTGGTGATTCTCCTTTCCTTCTCCTTGGCCGAGATGCGGATACCCCCCAGCTGCATAGGCTCAGCATCCGAGCCGGCGGAGGAGGGTGGCAGTGATGCGGCAGGTGGCAGTGATGTGGAGAGGGGAGCAACGGAGAACGCGAGCTCCTTTCCACGAGCTCGGCGACGAAGATCAAACCGTCGCTCTATGCGAATAGCGAGAGCTATTAAGGAGTCCAGACTGGAAGGAACCTCCCGGGAGAGGATCTCATCCTTAACCTCGACGAGGAGACCCTCCAGAAAACGAGCGAGCAAAGCCGGCTCGTTCCAGTCACTAGAGGCAGCGAGAGTGCGAAACTCAATAGAATAATCCGTTATGGATCGATTCCCCTGACATAGGGAAGACAGGGCCCTGGAAGCCTCCTCCCCAAAAAACAGAACGGTCAAAAACCCGTATCATCTCCTCCTTAAAGTCCTGATACTGGTTAATACACTCAGCCCTCGCCTCCCAGATTGCCGTGCCCCACTCACGCGCCCGTCCGGTAAGGAGAGAAATGACGTAGGCGATGCGGGCTGCGCTCCTGGAGTAAGTGTTGGGCTGGAGAGAGAACACCACATCACACTGAGTGAGGAATGAGCGGCACTCAGTGGGCTCCCCAGAGTAACACGGCGGGTTGTTGATCCTGGGCTCCGGAGACTCGGAAACCCTGGAAGTGGGCGGTGGATCGAGGTGGAGTTGGTGAACCTGTCTTGTGAGGTCGGAGACTTGGACGGCCAGGGTCTCAACGGCATGTCGAGCAGCAGACAATTCCTCCTCGTGTCTGCCTAGCATCGCTCCCTGGATCTCGACGGCGGAGTGAAAAGGGTCCGGAGCCAATGGGTCCATTCTTGGTCTGATTCTTCTGTTATGTACTTGAGTGAAGACCCAAAAGCGGTTTTAACAGAAAACAGAGTTCTTTAATGAAAAACAGGAATGGCATAAATCCTCTTCCAACGTTGTCAACGGAACAAAAAGAACGTTAGTATAGTGCAGGATGCACCTGCCAGGCAGACTCCGACAGGATAGGACAAGGTGGAAGCAAACGAGACGACAGCTTGCTTCTGGCATCAAAAACACAAACAAGAATCAGACACTGAAAGTAGCAGGAACAGAGAGAGAAATAGAGACCTAATCAGAGGGGGAAGAGAGAACAGGTGGGAAAGAGTGAATGAGCTAGTTAGGGGAGATGTAGAACAGCTGAAGAATGAGAGACAGAGAAGGTAACCTAAAAAGACCAGCAGAGAGAGACAGAGTGAAGAGAAAGGACAGGAACAGACATAACAAGACATGACACTAACCCTGTATTATTAATGTAATCAGGGACTAACCCTGTATTATTAATGTAATCAGAGACTCTCCCTGTAATATTAATGCATTCAGGGACTAACCCTGTATTATTAATGTAATCAGGGACCAACCCTGTATATTAATTTAATCAGGGACTAACCCTGTATATTTATTTATGAATGATCCCCCATCTCTCCAACATAATGATCCCTCCATCCCTCCATCTCTCCAACATAATGATCTCTCCATCTCTCCATCTCTCCATCTCTCCTACATAACGATCTCTCCATCTCTCCATCTCTCCATCTCTCCTACATAACGATCTCTCCATCTCTCCTACATAATGATCCCTCCATCTCTCCAACATAATGATCCCTCCATCTCTCCAACATAATGACCCCTCCATCTCTCCAACATAATGATCTCTCCATCTCTCCATCTCTCCTACATAATGAACCCTCCATCTCTCCATCTCTCCATCTCTCCATCTCTCCTACATAATGATCCCTCCATCTCTCCATCTCTCCATCTCTCCTACATAATGATCCCTCCATCTCTCCATCTCTCCAACATAATGATCTCTCCATCTCTCCATCTCTCCATCTCTCCTACATAATGATCTCTCCATCTCTCCATCTCTCCATCTCTCCTACAGAATGATCCCTCCATCTCTCCATCTCTCCATCTCTCCATCTCTCCAACATAATGATCCCTCCATCTCTCCATCTCTCCAACATAATGATCCCTCCATCTCTCCATCTCTCCTACATAATGAACCCTCCATCTCTCCATCTCTCCTACATAATGAACCCTCCATCTCTCCATCTCTCCATCTCTCCTACATAATGATCTCTCCATCTCTCCATCTCTCCATCTCTCCTACAGAATGATCCCTCCATCTCTCCATCTCTCCATCTCTCCATCTCTCCAACATAATGATCCCTCCATCTCTCCATCTCTCCAACATAATGATCCCTCCATCTCTCCATCTCTCCAACATAATGATCCCTCCATCTCTCCATCTCTCCTACAGAATGATTCCTCCATCTCTCCATCTCTCCTACATAATGATCCCTCCATCTCTCCAACATAATGACCCCTCCATCTCTCCAACATAATGATCTCTCCATCTCTCCATCTCTCCTACATAATGATCTCTCCATCTGTCCATCTCTCCATCTCTCCAACATAATGGTCTCTCCATCTCTCCAACATAATGATCCCCCATCTCTCCAACATAATGATCCCCCCATCTCTCCATCTCTCCATCTCTCCATCTCTCCATCTCTCCTACATAACGATCTCTCCATCTCTCCTACATAATGATCCCTCCATCTCTCCAACATAATGATCCCTCCATCTCTCCAACATAATGACCCCTCCATCTCTCCAACATAATGATCTCTCCATCTCTCCTACATAATGATCTCTCCATCTCTCCAACATAATGATCTCTCCATCTCTCCTACATAATGATCTCTCCATCTCTCCATCTCTCCAACATAATGATCCCTCCATCTCTCCAACATAATGATCCCCCATCTCTCCAACATAATGATCCCCCCATCTCTCCATCTCTCCATCTCTCCATCTCTCCTACATAACGATCTCTCCATCTCTCCTACATAATGATCCCTCCATCTCTCCAACATAATGATCTCTTCATCTCTCCAACATAATGATCTCTCCATCTCTCCTACAGAATGATCTCTCCATCTCACCTACATAATGATCCCTCCATCTCTCCAACATAATGATTCCTCCATCTCTCCATCTCTCCTACATAATGATTCCTCCATCTCTCCATCTCTCCTACATAATGATCTCTCCATCTCTCCAACATAATGATTCCTCCATCTCTCCATCTCACCTACATAATGATCCCTCCATCTCTCCATCTCTCCAACATAATGATTCCTCCATCTCTCCATCTCTCCTACATAATGATTCCTCCATCTCTCCATCTCTCCTACATAATGATCTCTCCATCTCTCCTACATAATGATTCCTCCATCTCTCCATCTCTCCTACATAATGATTCCTCCATCTCTCCATCTCTCCTACATAATGATCTCTCCATCTCTCCTACATAATGATTCCTCCATCTCTCCATCTCTCCTACATAATGATCTCTCCATCTCTCCTACAGAATGATCCCTCCATCTCTCCTACAGAATGATCCCTCCATCTCTCCATCTCTCCAACATAATGATCCCTCCATCTCTCCAACATAATGATCCCTCCATCTCTCCTACATAATGATCCCTCCATCTCTCCAACATAACGATCCCTCCATCTCTCCTACATAATGATCCCTCCATCTCTCCTACATAATGATCCCTCCATCTCTCCAACATAATGATCCCTCCATCTCTCCTACATAATGATCCCTCCATCTCTCCTACATAATGATCCCTCCATCTCTCCAACATAATGATCCCTCCATCTCTCCTACATAATGATCCCTCCATCTCTCCAACATAACGATCCCTCCATCTCTCCTACATAATGATCCCTCCATCTCTCCTACATAATGATCCCTCCATCTCTCCTACATAATGATCTCTCCATCTCCCCTACATAATGATCTCTCCATCTCTCCTACATAATGATCTCTCCATCTCTCCATCTCTCCAACATAATGATCTCTCCATCTCTCCTACATAATGATCTCTCCATCTCTCCATCTCTCCAACATAATGATCCCTCCATCTCTCCATCTCTCCAACATAATGATCCCTCCATCTCTCCTACATAATGATCCCTCCATCTCTCCTACATAATGATCCCTCCATCTCTCCAACATAACGATCCCTCCATCTCTCCTACATAATGATCCCTCCATCTCTCCTACATAATGATCCCTCCATCTCTCCAACATAATGATCCCTCCATCTCTCCTACATAATGATCCCTCCATCTCTCCAACATAACGATCCCTCCATCTCTCCTACATAATGATCCCTCCATCTCTCCTACATAATGATCCCTCCATCTCTCCTACATAATGATCTCTCCATCTCCCCTACATAATGATCTCTCCATCTCTCCTACATAATGATCTCTCCATCTCTCCATCTCTCCAACATAATGATCTCTCCATCTCTCCTACATAATGATCTCTCCATCTCTCCATCTCTCCTACATAATGATCCCTCCATCTCTCCATCTCTCCAACATAATGATCCCTCCATCTCTCCTACATAATGATCCCTCCATCTCTCCAACATAACGATCCCTCCATCTCTCCTACATAATGATCCCTCCATCTCTCCAACATAACGATCCCTCCATCTCTCCAACATAATGATCCCTCCATCTCTCCATCTCTCCTACATAATGATCCCTCCATCTCTCCATCTCTCCTACATAATGATCCCTCCATCTCTCCATCTCTCCAACATAATGATCCCTCCATCTCTCCTACATAATGATCCCTCCATCTCTCCAACATAACGATCCCTCCATCTCTCCTACATAATGATCCCTCCATCTCTCCAACATAACGATCCCTCCATCTCTCCAACATAATGATCCCTCCATCTCTCCTACATAATGATCCCTCCATCTCTCCAACATAACGATCCCTCCATCTCTCCAACATAATGATCCCTCCATCTCTCCTACATAATGATCCCTCCATCTCTCCTACATAACGATCCCTCCATCTCTCCAACATAATGATCCCTCCATCTCTCCTACATAATGATCTCTCCATCTCTCCAACATAATGATCCCTCCATCTCTCCTACATAATGATCTCTCCATCTCTCCTACATAACGATCCCTCCATCTCTCCAACATAATGATCCCTCCATCTCACCTACATAACGATCCCTCCATCTCTCCAACATAATGATCCCTCCATCTCTCCTACATAATGATCCCTCCATCTCTCCTACATAACGATCCCTCCATCTCTCCAACATAACGATCCCTCCATCTCTCCAACATAACGATCCCTCCATCTCTCCAACATAATGATCCCTCCATCTCTCCTACATAATGATCCCTCCATCTCTCCAACATAACGATCCCTCCATCTCTCCAACATAATGATCCCTCCATCTCTCCTACATAACGATCCCTCCATCTCTCCAACATAATGATCCCTCCATCTCACCTACATAACGATCCCTCCATCTCTCCAACATAATGATCCCTCCATCTCTCCTACATAATGATCCCTCCATCTCTCCTACATAACGATCCCTCCATCTCTCCAACATAACGATCCCTCCATCTCTCCAACATAACGATCCCTCCATCTCTCCAACATAATGATCCCTCCATCTCTCCTACATAATGATCCCTCCATCTCTCCATCTCTCCAACATAACGATCCCTCCATCTCTCCAACATAATGATCCCTCCATCTCTCCTACATAACGATCCCTCCATCTCTCCAACATAACGATCCCTCCATCTCTCCAACATAACGATCCCTCCATCTCTCCAACATAATGATCCCTCCATCTCTCCTACATAATGATCCCTCCATCTCTCCATCTCTCCAACATAACGATCCCTCCATCTCTCCAACATAATGATCCCTCCATCTCTCCTACATAATGATCCCTCCATCTCTCCATCTCTCCAACAGAACCATCCCTCCATCTCTCCAACATAATGATCCCTCCATCTCTCCTACATAATGATCCCTCCATCTCTCCAACATAACGATCCCTCCATCTCTCCAACATAATGATCCCTCCATCTCTCCTACATAATGATCCCTCCATCTCTCCTACATAACGATCCCTCCATCTCTCCAACATAATGATCCCTCCATCTCTCCTACATAATGATCTCTCCATCTCTCCAACATAATGATCCCTCCATCTCTCCTACATAATGATCTCTCCATCTCTCCTACATAACGATCCCTCCATCTCTCCAACATAATGATCCCTCCATCTCACCTACATAACGATCCCTCCATCTCTCCAACATAATGATCCCTCCATCTCTCCTACATAATGATCCCTCCATCTCTCCTACATAACGATCCCTCCATCTCTCCAACATAACGATCCCTCCATCTCTCCAACATAACGATCCCTCCATCTCTCCAACATAATGATCCCTCCATCTCTCCTACATAATGATCCCTCCATCTCTCCTACATAACGATCCCTCCATCTCTCCAACATAACGATCCCTCCATCTCTCCAACATAACGATCCCTCCATCTCTCCAACATAATGATCCCTCCATCTCTCCTACATAATGATCCCTCCATCTCTCCATCTCTCCAACATAACGATCCCTCCATCTCTCCAACATAATGATCCCTCCATCTCTCCTACATAACGATCCCTCCATCTCTCCAACATAACGATCCCTCCATCTCTCCAACATAACGATCCCTCCATCTCTCCAACATAATGATCCCTCCATCTCTCCTACATAATGATCCCTCCATCTCTCCATCTCTCCAACATAACGATCCCTCCATCTCTCCAACATAATGATCCCTCCATCTCTCCTACATAATGATCCCTCCATCTCTCCATCTCTCCAACAGAACCATCCCTCCATCTCTCCAACATAATGATCTCTCCATCTCTCCAACATAATGATCCCTCCATCTCTCCAACATAATGATCTCTCCATCTCTCCAACATAATGATCCCTCCATCTCTCCTACATAATGATCTCTCCATCTCTCCAACATAATGATCTCTCCATCTCTCCAACATAATGATCTCTCCATCTCTCCAACATAATGATCTCTCCATCTCTCCAACATAATGATCTCTCCATCTCTCCAACATAATGATCCCTCCATCTCTCCTACATAATGATCTCTCCATCTCTCCAACATAATGATCTCTCCATCTCTCCTACAGAAACCAATAAGGGAGGCTGTTTCATTCACCACATTAACGATCATCACAACAGACCTCACCTCCTGATGAACTAGTCTACGCCCCCCCCCCCCAAATAGAACCCTATTCCCTACATTTAAAAATGCATATAGTTTCATAGGCCTCCGGTCGAAAGTAGTTCACTATAAAGGAAGGAAGGAGACATTTCGGAACTCATCCTCTCCCGGATCGATTCTACACGGCGTTACGATCATGTTCAGATGGGCTCCTCTTGTCATAACAACAGGCCCGGTGTGTAATACACTGAATCATATTTCTGGTCAGGGGGCCTGTGTTTGGTAATGCGGTTAGAGTGAGCTGTCTAAATAGCTATTGATGAGGATGAGCTGCGGTTTCCTTCAGGCTTGATTATCCTCTCTGAGATTTGTACAGGTCAATATGGCGGCCGAATGGAAGGATTGGATTGGACGCTGAGGAGAGAGGAGAAGGTGGATTGCTATACAGGGGGAGGAGGGGACGGGGGATGACTGTACCGTACTGTGTGTGTGTGTGTGTGTGTGTGTTTTGTTCATCTTGTGGAATCGATACACAAAACAACGGATATTAAAATCTGACCCCTGTACCACATGCTTTCAGAGATATCGGCTGCTTTCCAAATGAGTCCCTTTGGGACCCATAGGGCTCTGGTCTAAAGTAGTGCACTATATAGGGAATAGGGTTCTATAGGGTCCTGGTCTAAAGTAGTGCACTATATAGGGAATAGGGTTCTATAGGTCTCTGGTCTAAAATAGTGCACTATATAGGGGATAGGGTTCCATAGGTCTCTGGTCTAAAGTAGTGCACTATATAGGGAATAGGGTTCTATAGGTCTCTGGTCTAAAGTAGTGCACTATATAGGGAATAGGGTTCTATAGGGCTCTGGTCTAAAGTAGTGCACTATATCGGGAATAGGGTTATATAGGGCTCTGGTCTAAAGTAGTGCACTATATAGGGAATAGGGTTATATAGGTCTCTGGTCTAAAGTAGTGCACTATATAGGGAATAGGGTTCTATAGGTCTCTGGTCTAAAGTAGTGCACTATATAGGGAATAGGGTTCTATAGAGCTCTGGTCTAAAGTAGTGCACTATATAGGGAATAGGGTTCTATAGGGCTCTGGTCTAAAGTAGTGCACTATATAGAATAGGGTTCTATAGGGTCCTGGACTAAAGTTGTGCACTATATAGGGAATAGGGTTCTATAGGGCTCTAGTCTAAAGTAGTGCACTATATAGGGTATAGGGTTCTATAGGGTCCTGGTCTAAAGTAGTGCACTATATAGGGAATAGGGTTCTATAGGGTCCTGGTCTAAAGTAGTGCACTATATAGGGAATAGGGTTCTATAGGTCTCTGGTCTAAAGTAGTGCACTATATAGGGAATAGGGTTCTATAGGTCTCTGGTCTAAAGTAGTGCACTATATAGGGAATAGGGTTCTATAGGTCTCTGGTCTAAAGTAGTGCACTATATAGGGAATAGGGTTCTATAGAGCTCTGGTCTAAAGTAGTGCACTATATAGGGAATAGGGTTCTATAGGGCTCTGGTCTAAAGTAGTGCACTATATAGGGAATAGGGTTCTATAGGGTCCTGGACTAAAGTTGTGCACTATATAGGGAATAGGGTTCTATAGGGCTCTAGTCTAAAGTAGTGCACTATATAGGGTATAGGGTTCTATAGGGTCCTGGTCTAAAGTAGTGCACTATATAGGGAATAGGGTTCTATAGGGTCCTGGTCTAAAATAGTGCACTATATAGGGAATAGGGTTCTATAGGGTCCTGGTCTAAAGTAGTGCACTATAACGGGAATAGGGTTCTATAGGCCTCTGGTGTAAAATAGTGCACTATATAGGGAATAGGGTTCTATAGGGCTCTGGTCTAAAGTACTGCACTATATAGGGAATAGGGTTCTATTTATATTGAATAGAAACACACTGAGATGTTGTGTCAGTCCGTAACCACACTGTCATTAGGTCACGTATTTTGTTGTTGAGAAACAAGGTGCAAACAAGAGTAGCAGAGAAACCCGTCTGTCTGTCTGTCTGTCTGTCTGTCTGTCTGTCTGTCTGTCTGTCCGTCTCACGCTCTCTCTCTGTCTCTCTCTCTCTCTCTGTCTCTCTCTCTCTCTCTCTCTCTCTCTGTCTCTCTCTCTCTCTCTCTCTCCATGTGGAATGGTAATGAGTGGACAAGGATGCTATAATGGAAGCAATCTCTTTTCAGTAAATAAATGTGTTGTATCACTTTGATAGGCTCCCTTGAGAAATCAGGAAGGAAGCACACACACACACACACACACACACACACACACACACACACACACACACACACACACACACACACACACACACACACACACACACACACACACACACACACACACACACACACACACACACACACACACACACACAGACACACACACACACAGCCACACACACACACACTCACACTCACACACACTCACACTCACACACACACACACACACACACACACACACACACACACACACACACACACACACGCACGCGCGCACACATACACACAGAGGCAAGCAAGGAGTGACAAGACTGACAATCACATCCGTCCACTAAAGCATTCTCCTCTTCCTCCCTCACACTGGTTCTACTGCCATCCTCCTCTTCCTCCCTCATCAACTACTTGACTGGTTCTCCTGCCATCCTCCTCTTCCCCATCATTAACTACTTGGCTGGTTCTCCTGCCATCCTCCTCTTCGTCACCATTAACTACTTGACTGGTTCTCCTGCCATCCTCCTCTTCCCCATCATTAACTACTTGGCTGGTTCTCCTGCCATCCTCCTCTTCCTCACAATTAACTACTTTGCTGGTTCTCCTGCCATCCTCCTCTTCGTCACCATTAACTACTTGGCTGGTTCTACTGCCATCCTCCTCTTCCTCCCTCATCAACTACTTGACTGGTTCTCCTGCCATCCTCCTCTTCCTCACCATTAACTACTTGGCTGGTTCTCCTGCCATCCTCCTCTTCCTCACCATTAACTACTTGGCTGGTTGTCCTGCCATCCTCCTCTTCCTCCTCATTAACTACTTGACTGGTTCTCCTGCCATCCTCCTCTTCCTCACCAATTAACTACTTGGCTGGTTCTCCTGCCATCCTCCTCTTCCTCACCATTAACTACTTGGCCTGATGAACTTTATTTGTTTGTATTTATTTGACCTGTATTTAACTAGGCGAGTCAGTTAAGAACGATGGTTATTTACAGTGACGGCCTTCCCAAAGACAAAAGGCCCCTTGCGGGGACTGAGTCCGGGATAAAACATATTCAATATTAGATATTTTAATCCCAATATTAAACATTTCATAAAATGTCACGACAAGAAATACAACACTTCATTAAGAGAGACCTACGACAACAACATAGCAAGGCAGCAACACATGACAACACAGCATGGTAGCAACACAACATGGTAGCAACACAACATGACAACAACATGGCAGCAACACAACATGGTAGCAACACAACATGGTAGCAACACAACATGGTAGCAACACAACAATTCTTCTTTCAAATGACGTCGTACGCCAGCCAATCACGGGTGACTCTGGGCCAATTGTGCTCCGCCCTCAGGGGACTCCCAATCACGGCCGGTTGTGATACCGCCAGCATTCGAATCAGGGAGTCTGTAGTGATGCCTCAAGCACTGAGGTGCATTTGCCTTAGACCGTTGCACCATTAGGGAGCCCCCCCCCCTGACTCAGAAGCAACCAGGGTCAACGCCCTGCTCAAGGGCAAGTCGACAGATCACCCCCGCCCCTCCCCCTGACTCAGAAGCAACCAGGGTCAACGCCCTGCTCAAGGGCAAGTCGACAGATCCCCTCCCTCCCCCGCCCCCCTGACTCAGAAGCAACCAGGGTCAACGCCCTGCTCAAGGGCAAGTCGACAGATCACCCCCCCCCCCCCCCGCCCCCCCCCGACTCAGAAGCAACCAGGGTCAACGCCCTGCTCAAGGGCAAGTCGACAGATCACCCCCCGCCCCCCCCGACTCAGAAGCAACCAGGGTCAACGCCCTGCTCAAGGGCAAGTCGACAGATCACCCCCGCCCCCCCCAACTCAGAAGCAACCAGGATCAACGCCCTACTCAAGGGCAAGCCGACAGATCACCCACCAGCCCTCCAAGACACCCCCCCCCACGCACAGGTCCCCAAGAGCTGCCCCTCAACAATCAAAGACCCTCCACAGCCCCCGCCCCCCCCCAGAGAAAACATAAAGGTAATAATTCCATCCCCCCCAACCCCATGACCCCTCCTCCCCCCCCGTGCACCAACAACCAACAAAATTAACAAAAAGAGAAAAATCCGAACAAGCCAACTGAACATGTTTGAGAGCACGGCAGTATTTACATACGCTGTGTATGTGAAGTCACATTCCTATTGACCATGCTCTATAAAGGGTTTAAGATGCAGTTTGGGATACATCCTATTGGCCCTGGCCCTATAGGCCCTGGTGGAAAGTAGTGCTCTATAAAGGGTTTAGGATGCAGTTTGGGATACATGCTATTGGCCCTGGTGGAAAGTAGTGCTCTATAACGGGTTTAGGATGCAGTTTGGGATACATCCTATGGGCCCTGGTGGAAAGTAGTGCTCTATAAAGGGTTTAGGATGCAGTTTGGGATACATCCTATTGGCCCTGGTGGAAAGCAGTGCTCTATAAAGGGTTTAGGATGCAGTTTGGGATACAACCTATTGGCCTTGGCCCTATTGGCCCTGGTGGAAAGCAGTGCTCTACAAAGGGTTTAGGATGCAGTTTGGGATACAACCTATTG
>NW_027011687.1:0-5000 GCF_036934945.1 Oncorhynchus masou masou | reverse complement strand
CACGCGCAGAGATGACACTCACATTATAGTGTTGTTCTCTGGTCAATACATCTCTGAATATATATATATATACATAGTAACACTCATTTAACTCATCTAGTCTGGGACGTTTCTGTTTGATAGGGGGATTTAAACCAGATTGAGCTGACGTCACCTGGATGTATCACAGAGTCCTTCTCCTTTCAGAGGATATTCAGCTGGTTTTCACATCACGCACCCATTGAAATGTTTTTTATTTATTTTTTTTAAATGTGATGCAAAGCTGCAGTTTTTGTTGTTGTTGTGTGCTAAAACTCTTGCTCCCCGTGTCCCGATATGACACCCTGTTCCTCGTGAACTGCTTTCGATCAGAGCCATTCCTTACACAGTGCACTTGGGAATGAGGTGCCTTTTTTTCGGGGGGGGGGGGGACTCGGACTCATTTCAACCCAAAAGCTTCAACTCAGAAATAGAAGTGAGACAATAGTCAATAGAGCCGACGTCAAGAGTTCAGGACAGCCATTGAGCCTGGCGTTCACACCCGGTTACAGGGTTGTGAGAAGAGAAAACATTTTAATCCCATACACAGTTTTATGAAATGTGTATTTTTGATACGGTGAACACACACACACTCGCACACGCACACACACACACACACACACACACACACACACACACACACACACACACACACACACACACACACACACACACACACACACACACACACACAGAGAGCCTGCTGCAGAGTGCATCCCGTCTACATAATCCCTGCAGTATTATTCAGCCTGTCGCAGCCAGAGAGGAGAAAGAGGAGAGGGAACAGCATCTCTCGAGGATTAGATCAAAAATATCATCCTAAAAGTCAGAGGGTCGCTCTGCCTCAACCTTTAAGTAGTTTGGTTGCAGGGGGATGGGTAAACTAGCAGCCTAGTGATACAGTTAGCCGGACTACAGAATGTTTAGATCAGATCCCAGAGATATACTCCAGTCTCCATGGAGACAGTCAGTATGTTTAGATCAGATCCCAGAGATATACTCCAGTCTCCATGGAGACAGTCAGTATGTTTAGATCAGATCCCAGAGATATACTCCAGTCACCATGGAGACAGTCAGTATGTTTAGATCAGATCCCAGAGATATACTCCAGTCTCCATGGAGACAGTCAGGATGTTTAGATCAGATCCCAGAGATATACTCCAGTCTCCATGGAGACAGTCAGGATGTTTAGATCAGATCCCAGAGATATACTCCAGTCTCCATGGAGGCAGTCAGTATGTTTAGATCAGATCCCAGAGATATACTCCAGTCTCCATGGAGACAGTCAGTATGTTTAGATCAGATCCCAGAGATATACTCCAGTCTCCATGGAGACAGTCAGGATGTTTAGATCAGATCCCAGAGATATACTCCAGTCTCCATGGAGACAGTCAGTATGTTTAGATCAGATCCCAGAGATATACTCCAGTCTCCATGGAGACAGTCAGGATGTTTAGATCAGATCCCAGAGATATACTCCAGTCTCCACGGAGACAGTTAGTATGTTTAGATCAGATCCCAGAGATATACTCCAGTATCCACGGAGACAGTCAGGATGTTTAGATCAGATCCCAGAGATATACTACAGTCTCCACGGAGACAGTCAGTATGTTTAGATCAGATCCCAGAGATATACTCCAGTCTCCATTGAGACAGTAAGGATGTTTAGATCAGATCCCAGAGATATTCTCCAGTCTCCATGGAGACAGTCAGTATGTTTAGATCAGATCCCAGAGATATACTCCAGTCTCCATGGAGACAGTCAGTATGTTTAGATCAGATCCCAGAGATATACTCCAGTCTCCACGGAGACAGTCAGGATGTTTAGATCAGATCCCAGAGATATACTCCAGTCTCCATGGAGACAGTCAGTATGTTTAGATCAGATCCCAGAGATAGACTACAGTCTCCACGGAGACAGTCAGGTTGTTTAGTTCAGATCCCAGAGATATACTCCAGTCACCATGGAGACAGTCAGTATGTTTAGATCAGATCCCAGAGATATACTCCAGTCTCCATGGAGACAGTCAGTATGTTTAGATCAGATCCCAGAGATATACTCCAGTCTCCACAGAGACAGTCAGTATGTTTAGATCAGATCCCAAAGATATACTCCAGTCTCCATGGAGACAGTCAGTATGTTTAGATCAGATCCCAGAGATATACTCCAGTCTCCATGGAGACAGTCAGGATGTTTAGATCAGATCCCAGAGATATACTCCAGTCTCCATGGAGACAGTCAGTATGTTTAGATCAGATCCCAGAGATATACTCCAGTCTCCATGGAGACAGTCAGTATGTTTAGATCAGATCCCAGAGATATACTCCAGTCTCCATGGAGACAGTCAGGTTGTTTAGTTCATATCCCAGAGATATACTCCAGTCTCCATGGAGACAGTTAGTATGTTTAGATCAGATCCCAGAGATATACTCCAGTCTCCATGGAGACAGTCAGGATGTTTAGATCAGATCCCAGAGATATACTCCAGTCTCCATGGAGACAGTCAGTATGTTTAGATCAGATCCCAGAGATATACTCCAGTCTCCATGGAGACAGTCAGGTTGTTTAGTTCATATCCCAGAGATATACTCCAGTCTCCATGGAGACAGTTAGTATGTTTAGATCAGATCCCAGAGATATACTCCAGTCTCCATGGAGACAGTCAGGATGTTTAGATCAGATCCCAGAGATATACTCCAGTCTCCATGGAGACAGTCAGTATGTTTAGATCAGATCCCAGAGATATACTCCAGTCTCCATGGAGACAGTCAGTATGTTTAGATCAGATCCCAGAGATATACTCCAGTCTCCATGGAGACAGTCAGGATGTTTAGATCAGATCCCAGAGATATACTCCAGTCTCCACGGAGACAGTTAGTATGTTTAGATCAGATCCCAGAGATATACTCCAGTATCCACGGAGACAGTCAGGATGTTTAGATCAGATCCCAGAGATATACTACAGTCTCCACGGAGACAGTCAGTATGTTTAGATCAGATCCCAGAGATATACTCCAGTCTCCATGGAGACAGTCAGTATGTTTAGATCAGATCCCAGAGATATACTCCAGTCTCCATGGAGACAGTCAGTATGTTTAGATCAGATCCCAGAGATATACTCCAGTCTCCACGGAGACAGTCAGGATGTTTAGATCAGATCCCAGAGATATACTCCAGTCTCCATGGAGACAGTAAGTATGTTTAGATCAGATCCCAGAGATATACTACAGTCTCCACGGAGACAGTCAGGTTGTTTAGTTCAGATCCCAGAGATATACTCCAGTCACCATGGAGACAGTCAGTATGTTTAGATCAGATCATTTACATTTACATTTAAGTCATTTAGCAGACGCTCTTATCCAGAGCGACTTACAAATTGGTGAATTCACCTTCTGACATCCAGTGGAACAGCCACTTTACAATAGTGCATCTAAGTCATTAAGGGGGGTGAGAAGGATTACTTATCCTATCCTAGGTATTCCTTGAAGAGGTGGGGTTTCAGGTGTCTCCGGAAGGTGGTGATTGACTCCGCTGTCCTGGCGTCGTGAGGGAGTTTGTTCCACCATTGGGGGGCCAGAGCAGCGAACAGTTTTGACTGGGCTGAGCGGGAACTGTACTTCCTCAATGGTAGGGAGGCGAGCAGGCCAGAGGTGGATGAACGCAGTGCCCTTGCTTGGGTGTAGGGCCTGATCAGAGCCTGGAGGTACTGCGGTGCCGTTCCCCTCACAGCTCCGTAGGCAAGCACCATGGTCTTGTAGCGGATGCGAGCTTCAACTGGAAGCCAGTGGAGAGAGCGGAGGAGCGGGGTGACGTGAGAGAACTTGGGAAGGTTGAACACCAGACGGGCTGCGGCGTTCTGGATGAGTTGTAGGGTTTAATGGCACAGGCAGGGAGCCCAGCCAACAGCGAGTTGCAGTAATCCAGACGGGAGATGACAAGTGCCTGGATTAGGACCTGCGCGCTTCCTGTGTGAGGCAGGAGGAGTCGTACTCTGCGGATGTTGTAGAGCATGAACCTACAGGAACGGGCCACCGCCATGATGTTGGTTAGAACGACAGGGTGTTGTCCAGGATCACGCCAAGGTTCTTAGCGCTCTGGGAGGAGGACACAATGGAGTTGTCAACCGTGATGGCGAGATCATGGAACGGGCAGTCCTTCCCCTCGGGAGGAAGAGCAGCTCCGTCTTGCCGAGGTTCAGCTTGAGGTGGTGATCCGTCATCCACACTGATATGTCTGCCAGACATGCAGAGATGCGATTAGCCACCTGGTCATCAGAAGGGGGAAAGGAGAAGATTAATTGTGTGTCGTCTGCATAGCAATGATAGGAGAGACCATGTGAGGTTATGACAGAGCCAAGTGACTTGGTGTATAGCGAGAATAGGAGAGGGCCTAGAACAGAGCCCTGGGGGACACCAGTGGTGAGAGCGCGTGGCGAGGAGACAGATTCTCGCCACGCCACCTGGTAGGAGCGACCTGTCAGGTAGGACGCAATCCAAGCGTGGGCCGCGCCGGAGATGCCCAACTCGGAGAGAGGTGGAGAGGAGGATCTGATGGTTCACAGTATCGAAGGCAGCCGATAGGTCTAGAAGGATGAGAGCAGAGGAGAGAGAGTTAGCTTTAGCAGTGCGGAGCGCCTCCGTGATGCAGAGAAGAGCAGTCTCAGTTGAATGACTAGTCTTGAAACCTGACTGATTTGGATCAAGAAGGTCATTCTGAGAGAGATAGAGGGAGAGCTGGCCAAGGACGGCACGTTCAAGAGTTTTGGAGAGAAAAGAAAGAAGGATACTGGTCTGTAGTTGTTGACATCGGAGGGATCGAGTGTAGGTTTCTTCAGAAGGGGTGCAACTCTCGCTCTCTTGAAGACGGAAGGGACGTAGCCAGCGGTCAGGGATGAGTTGATGAGCGAGGTGAGGTAAGGGGAGAAGGTCCCCGGAAATGGTCTGGAGGGAGAGAGGAGGGGATATAGTCGAGCGGGCAGGTT
>NW_027011686.1:7500-17500 GCF_036934945.1 Oncorhynchus masou masou | reverse complement strand
TGAGGGGTTGTGTGTGTGTGTGTGTGTGTGTGTGATTCTGTCTTCTTTCTCCATTTCCCTTTCCCTCTCTTCCCCTGACTCTGCCTTCTTTATCCACTTCCCTTTCTCTCTCTTCCTCTTACTCTTTCTTTCTCCACTTCCCTCTCTTCCTCTTACTCTGCCTTCTTTCTCCACTTCCCTTTCCCTCTCTTCCTCTTACTCTGTCTTCTTTCTCCACTTCCCTTTCCCTCTCTTCCTCTTACTCTGTCTTCTTTCTCCACTTCCCTTTCCCTCTCTTCCTCTTACTCTGCCTTCTTTCTCCACTTCCCTTTCCCTCTCTTCCTCTTACTCTGTCTTCTTTCTCCACTTCCCTTTCCCTCTCTTCCTCTTACTCTGTCTTCTTTCTCCACTTCCCTTTCCCTCTCTTCCTCTTACTCTGTCTTCTTTCTCCACTTCCCTTTCCCTCTCTTCCCCTGACTCTGCCTTCTTTCTCCACTTCCCTTTCTCTCTCTCCTCTTACTCTTTCTTTCTCCACTTCCTCTTCTTCTTACTCTGTCTTCTTTCTCCACTTCCCTTTCCTTCCCCTGACTCTGCCTTCTTTCTCCACTTCCCTTTCCTCTCTTCCTCTCACTCTGTCTTCTTTCTCCACTTCCCTTTCCCTCTCGTCCTCTTACTCTGTCTTCTTTCTCCACTTCCCTTTCCCTCTCTAACTCTTATCACACATACATGCATGTGTGAGTGGCAGTGTAGGGTGTGGGTTGAGACATACAGTACAGTATGTGTGTCATTGCTAACAAGAATAATAGGGATGAAATCAACCAGTCCTTTCCTGAAACAGTTCCTCTAATAGTCTTTTAACAGGATGAGGCTCTAAAGTCTGGAAGCGGTTACATCCAATCAAATGGCTGCCTGGTAATCCGGTTTGGGCCCTGCTCGGGGCCGAAGGGTCTCCTGGGACCGTTTGAAACCAGCATGCCATGCCGGATAATTGTCATCCACCACCCGTCCCAAACATTCACACCATATGGATCAGTCATGTCCTCTCTGATAAATCCACTCCTGGCCTCAATAGAAATATTTTCAATCTAAACTATGGCTTCAGTCGATACAACTAATAAACAGCATAAGAGTGTGTCAGAGACAGGGGTGTTTTGTGTGTTCATTTGTGTATTTCAATGCAAGTTCAGATTTTCTTCAGCTATGTAACTTGTTTTTAACCAGGTTGGTCAGTTGAAAACCACTTCTCATTTGCCAATCAAACATCCAACAGCTGTGACGGACCATCATTATAATGCAGTGTACTGACCGTTCCTGAAGTTAACCATCCTGTCCTATTGGCCCCTCCCTCCTCAGTCTGATTGGCCTATTGGCCTATTGGCCCCTCCCTCCTACCCCCATTATTGTTCCTCATTGTCTGTGTTCAACAGGCCTTTCTTTTGGTCCTCAGCTGTCATGACATTTTAGGTACTGGAGAGGGGTTTGATCACAGACAGGGCGGCCATGAAAGGGGGATGACGGGGGTTGCACAAGGGGTAAGAGGGTAAGAGGGTAGAGGGGGGTGAAAGGGAGGGGTTACAGTTGATGAAGATGGGGTCTCGAAGTTGACAGCTAGCAGGAGACATCCACTTTGTTTGAGAGCAGTGGGTGAAGGGGGAGAGGCGAAGGTGTGTGTGTGTGTGTGTGTGTGTGTGTGTGTGTGTGTGTGTGTGTGTGTGTGTGTGTGTGTGTGTGTGTGTGTGTGTGTGTGTGTGTGTGTGTGTGTGTGTGTGTGTGTGTGTGTGTGTGTGTGCGTGTGTGTGTTGATGTGCTGTGTCTAGATCAGGCCACTGATGTCTCACACCATGCCCGGGGGACGGGGGCATAAAGATGGGGTGAGAGCATGACAGATAATATGTTAACCCCTTCTGCATGGAACTCTAGGAACTGTTTAAACCCATAGTATTGACTCCCTCATCTTTCTCCACTTCCCTTTCCCTCTCTTCTCCTTACTCTGCCTTCTTTCTCCACTTCCCTTTCCCTCTCTTCTCCTTACTCTGCATTCTTTCTCCACTTCCCTTTCCCTCTCTTCCCCTGACTGCCTTCTTTCTCCACTTCCTTCTCTTCCCCTTACTCTGTCTTCTTTCTCCACTTCCCTCACTTCCTCTTACTCTGTCTTCTTTCTCCACTTCCCTCTCTTCCTCTTACTCTGTCTTCTTTCTCCACTTCCCTTTCCCTCTTCCCCTTACTCTGTTTTCTTTCTCCACTTGACTCTCTTCCTTTTACTATGTCTTCTTTCTCCACTTCCCTTTCCCTCTCTTCCCCTTACTGTCTTCTTTTTCCACTTCCCTTTCCCTCTCTTCCTCTTCCTCTGTCTTCTTTCTCCACTTCCCTCTCTTCCTCTTACTCTGTCTTCTTTCTCCACTTCCCTCTCTTCCTTTTACTATGTATTCTTTCTCCACTTCCCCTTCCCTCTCTTCCTATTTTCTCTATTCTTTCTCCACTTCCCTCTCTTCCTTTTACTATGTCTTCTTTCTCCACTTCCCTTTCCCTTTCTTCCCCTTACTGTCTTCTTTTTCCACTTCCCTTTCCCTCTCTTCCTCTTCCTCTGTCTTCATTCTCCACTTCCCTCTCTTCCTTTTACTATGTCTTCTTTCTCCACTTCCCTTTCCCTCTCTTCCCCTTACTGTCTTCTTTTTTCACTTCCCTTTCCCTCTCTTCCTCTTCCTCTGTCTTCTTTCTCCACTTCCCTCTCTTCGTCTTCCTCTGTCTTCTTTCTCCACTTCCCTCTCTTCGTTTTACTCTGTCTTCTTTCTCCACTTCCCTCTCTTTGTCTTACTCTGTCTTCTTTCTCCACTTCCCCTTCCCTCACTTCCTATTTTCTCTCTTCTTTCTCTACATCCCTTTCCCTTTCTTCCCCTTACTGTCTTCTTTCTCCACTTCCCTTTCCCTCTCTTCTCCTAACTCTGTCTTCTTTCTCCACTTCCCTTTCCCTCTCTTCCCCGTACTCTGTCTTCTTTCTCCACTTCCCTCTTTTCCCCTTACTCTGTCTTCTTTCTTCACTTCCCTTTCCCTCTCTTCCCCTTACTCTTTCTTTCTCCACTTTCCTCTCTTCCCCTTACTCTGTCTTCTTTCTCCACTTCCCTCTCTTCCTCTTACTGTCTTCTTTCTCCACTTCCCTTTCCATCTCTTCCCCTTACTGTCTTCTTTCTCCACTCCTCTTTCCCTCTCTTCCACTTACTCTGTCTTCTTTCTCCACTTCCCTTTCCCTCTCTTCCTCTTCCACTGTCTTCGTTCTCCCTTTCCCTCTCTTCCCCTTATTCTGCCTTCTTTCTCCACTTCCCTCTCTTCCCCTTACTCTGTCTTCGTTCTCCACTTCCCTCTCTTCCCCTTACTCTGTCTTCTTTCTCCACTTTCCTTTCCCTCTCTTCCTCTTACTCTCTCTTCTTTCTCCACTTCCCTTTCCCTCTCTTCCTCTTACTCTATCTTCGTTCTCCACTTCCCTCTCTTCCCCTTACTCTGCCTTCTTTCTCCACTTCCCTTTACTCTCTTCCTCTTCCTCTTCCTCTTCCTCTGTCTTCTTTCTCCACTTCCCTTTCCCTCTCTTCCTCTTCCTCTGTCTTCGTTCCAAACACTTCCCTTTCCCTCTCTTCCCCTTACTCTGTCTTCTTTCTCCACTCCTCTTTCCCTCTCTTCCCCTTACTCTGTCTTCTTTCTCCACTTCCCTTGACCTCTCTTCCTCTTCCTCTGTCTTCGTTCTCCACTTCCCTTTCGCTCTCTTCCCCTTACTCTGTCTTCTTTCTCTACTTCCCTTTCCCTCTCTTCCTCTTACTCTGTCTTCGTTCTCCACTTCCCTCTCTTCCTCTTACTCTGTCTTCTTTCTCCACGTCCCTTTCCCTCTCTTCCCCTTACTCTGTCTTCGTTCTCCACTTCCCTCTCTTCCTCTTACTGTTTCTTTCTCCACTTCCCTTTCCCTCTCTTCCTCTTCCTCTGTCTTCGTTCTCCACTTCCCTCTCTTCCTCTTACTCTGTCTTCTTTCTCCACTTCCCTTTCCCTCTCTTCCCCTTACTCTGCCTTCTTTCTCCACTTCCCTTTCCCTCTCTTCCTCTTCCTCTGTCTTCTTTCTCCACTTCCCTTTCCCTCTCTTCCTCTTCCTCTGTCTTCGTTTCAAACACTTCCCTTTCCCTCTCTTCCCCTTACTCTGTCTTCTTTCTCCACTCCTCTTTCCCTCTCTTCCTCTTCCTCTGTCTTCTTTCTCCACTTCCCTTTCCCTCTCTTCTCCTTACTCTGCCTTCTTTCTCCACTTCCCTTTCCCTCTCTTCCCCTTACTCTGCCTTCTTTCTCCACTTCCCTTTCCCTCTCTTCCCTTTACTCTGTCTTCTTTCTCCACTCCTCTTTCCCTCTATTCCTCTTCCTCTGTCTTTTTTCTCCACTTCCCTCTCTTCCCCTTACTCTGTCTTCTTTCTCCACTCCTCTTTCCCTCTCTTCCTCTCACTCTGTCTTCTTTATCCACTTCCCTTTCCCTCTCTTCCTCTTCCTCTGTCTTCGTTCTCCACTTCCCTTTCCCTCTCTTCCCCTTACTCTGTCTTCTTTCTCCACTTCCGTCTCTTCCTCTTACTCTGTCTTCTTTCTCCACTTCCCTTTCCCTCTCTTCCTCTTACTCTGTCTTCTTTCTCCACTGCCCTTTCCCTCTCTTCCTCTTACTCTGTCTTCTTTCTCCCCTTCCCTTTCCCTCTCTTCCTCTTCCTCTGTCTTCGTTCTCCACTTCCCTCTCTTCCTCTTACTGTTTACTTTCTCCACTTCCCTTTCCATCTCTTCCCTTTACTCTGTCTTCTTTCTCCACTCCTCTTTCCCTCTATTCCTCTTCCTCTGTCTTCTTTCTCCACTTCCCTCTCTTCCTCTTACTCTGTCTTCTTTCTCCACTTCCCTTTCCCTCTCTTCCTCTTACTCTGTCTTCGTTCTCCACTTCCCCCTCTTAACCTTACTCTGCCTTCTTTCTCCACTTCCCTTTCCCTCTCTTCCTCTTCCTCTGTCTTCTTTCTCCACTTCCCTTTCCCTCTCTTCCTCTTCCTCTGTCTTCGTTCCAAACACTTCCCTTTCCCTCTCTTCCCCTTACTCTGGCTTCTTTCTCCACTTCCCTTTCCATTTCTTCCTCTTCCTCTGTCTTCGTTTTCCACCTCCCTTTCCCTCTCTTCCCCTTACTCTGTCTTCTTTCTCCACCTCCCTTTCCCTCTCTTCCTCTTACTCTGTCTTCGTTCTCCACTTCCCTCTCTTCCTCTTACTGTTTTCTTTCTCTACTTCCCTTTCCCTCTCTTCCCTTTACTCTGTCTTCTTTCTCCACTCCTCTTTCCCTCTCTTCCTATTCCTCTGTCTTCTTTCTCCACTTCCCTCTTTTCCTCTTACTGTCTTCTTTCTGCACTTCCCTTTCGCTCTCTTCCCTTTACTCTGTCTTCTTTCTCCACTTCCTTTTCCCTCTCTTCCTCTTCCTCTGTCTTCTTTCTCCACTTCCCTTTCCCTCTCTTCCCTTTACTCTGTCTTCTTTCTCCACTCCTCTTTCCCTCTCTTCCTCTTCCTCTGTCTTCTTTCTCCACTTCCTTTTCCCTCTCTTCCCCTTACTCTGTCTTCGTTCTCCACTTCCCTCTCTTCCTCTTACTGTCTTCTTTCTCCACTCCTCTTTCCCTCTATTCCTCTTCCTCTGTCTTCTTTCACCACTTCCCTCTCTTCCTCTTACTCTGTCTTCTTTCTCCACTTCCCTTTCCCTCTCTTCCTCTTACTCTGTCTTCGTTCTCCACTTCCCCCTCTTACCCTTACTCTGCCTTCTTTCTCCACTTCCCTTTCCCTCTCTTCCTCTTCCTCTGTCTTCTTTCTCCACTTCCCTTTCCCTCTCTTCCTCTTCCTCTGTCTTCATTCCAAACACTTCCCTTTCCCTCTCTTCCCCTTACTCTGGCTTCTTTCTCCACTTCCCTTTCCCTTTCTTCCTCTTCCTCTGTCTTCGTTTTCCACCTCCCTTTCCCTCTCTTCCCCTTACTCTGTCTTCTTTCTCCACCTCCCTTTCCCTCTCTTCCTCTTACTCTGTCTTCGTTCTCCACTTCCCTCTCTTCCTCTTACTGTTTTCTTTCTCTACTTCCCTTTCCCTCTCTTCCCTTTACTCTGTCTTCTTTCTCCACTCCTCTTTCCCTCTCTTCCTATTCCTCTGTCTTCTTTCTCCACTTCCCTCTTTTCCTCTTACTCTCTTCTTTCTGCACTTCCCTTTCGCTCTCTTCCCTTTACTCTGTCTTCTTTCTCCACTCCTGTTTCCCTCTCTTCCTCTTCCTCTGTCTTCTTTCTCCACTTCCCTTTCCCTCTCTTCCTCTTACTCTGTCTTCGTTCTCCACTTCCCTCTCTTCCCCTTACTCTGCCTTCTTTCTCCACTTCCCTTTCCCTCTCTTCCTCTTCCTCTGTCTTCTTTCTCCACTTCCCTTTCCCTCTCTTCCTCTTCCTCTGTCTTCGTTTCAAACACTTCCCTTTCCCTCTCTTCCCTTACTCTGTCTTCTTTCTCCACTCCTCTTTCCCTCTCTTCCCCTTACTCTGTCTTCTTTATCCACTTCCATTTCCCTCTCTTCCTCTTCCTCTGTCTTCGTTCTCCACTTCCCTTTCGCTCTCTTCCCCTTACTCTGTGTTCGTTCTCCACTTCCCTTTCCCTCTCTTCCTCTTACTCTGTCATCTTTCTCCCCTTCCCTTTCCCTCTCTTCCTCTTCCTCTGTCTTCGTTCTCCACTTCCCTCTCTTCCTCTTACTCTGTCTTCTTTCTCCACTTCCGTCTCTTCCTCTTACTCTGTCTTCTTTCTCCACTTCCCTTTCCCTCTCTTCCTCTTACTCTGTCTTCTTTCTCCACTGCCCTTTCCCTCTCTTCCTCTTACTCTGTGTTCGTTCTCCACTTCCCTTTCCCTCTCTTCCTCTTACTCTGTCATCTTTCTCCCCTTCCCTTTCCTCTCTTCCTCTTCCTCTGTCTTCGTTCTCCACTTCCTCTTTCCTCTTACTCTGTCTTCTTTCTCCACTTCCGTCTCTTCCTCTTACTCTGTCTTCTTTCTCCACTTCCCTTTCCCTCTCTTCCTCTTACTCTGTCTTCTTTCTCCACTGCCCTTTCCCTCTCTTCCTCTTACTCTGTCTTCGTTCTCCACTTCCCTCTCTTCCTCTTACTGTTTACTTTCTCCACTTCCCTTTCCCTCTCTTCCCTTTACTCTGTCTTCTTTCTCCACTCCTCTTTCCCTCTATTCCTCTTCCTCTGTCTTCTTTCTCCACTTCCCTCTCTTCCTCTTACTCTGTCTTCTTTCTCCACTTCCCTTTCCCTCTCTTCCTCTTACTCTGTCTTCGTTCTCCACTTCCCCCTCTTACCCTTACTCTGCCTTCTTTCTCCACTTCCCTTTCCCTCTCTTCCTCTTCCTCTGTCTTCTTTCTCCACTTCCCTTTCCCTCTCTTCCTCTTCCTCTGTCTTCGTTCCAAACACTTCCCTTTCTCTCTCTTACCCTTACTCTGGCTTCTTTCTCCACTTCCCTTTCCCTTTCTTCCTCTTCTTCTGTCTTCGTTTTCCACCTCCCTTTCCCTCTCTTCCCCTTACTCTGTCTTCATTCTCCACTTCCCTCTCTTCCTCTTACTGTTTTCTTTCTCTACTTCCCTTTCCCTCTCTTCCCTTTACTCTGTCTTCTTTCTCCACTCCTCTTTCCCTCTCTTCCTATTCCTCTGTCTTCTTTCTCCACTTCCCTCTTTTCCTCTTACTGTCTTCTTTCTCCACTTCCCTTTCGCTCTCTTCCCTTTACTCTGTCTTCTTTCTCCACTCCTGTTTCCCTCTCTTCCTCTTACTCTGTCTTCTTTCTCCACTTCCCTTTCCCTCTCTTCCCCTTACTCTGTATTCATTCTCCACTTCCCTCTCTTCCTCTTACTGTCTTCTTTCTCCACTTCCCTTTCCCTCTCTTCCTCTTACTCTGTCTTCTTTCTCCACTACCCTTTCCCTCTCTTCCCCTTACTCTGTGTTCTTTCTCCACTTCCCTTTCCCTCTCTTCCCCTTACTCTGTCTTTGTTCTCCACTTCCGTCTCTTCCTCTTCCTCTGTCTTCTTTCTCCACTCATCTTCCCCTCTCTTCCCCTTACTCTGTCTTCATTCTCCACTTCCCTCTCTTCCTCTTACTCTGTCTTCTTTCTCCACTTCCCTTTCCCTCTCTTCCCCTTACTCTGTGTTCGTTCTCCACTTCCCTTTCCCTCTCTTCCCCTTACTCTGTGTTCGTTCTCCACTTCCCTTTCCCTCTCTTCCCCTGACTCTGTCTTCTTTCTCCACTTCCCTTTCGCTCTCTTCCCCTTACTATGTGTTCGTTCTCCACTTCCCTTTCCCTCTCTTCCCCTGACTCTGTGTTCATTCTCCACTTCCCTTTCCCTCTCTTCCCCTTACTCTGTGTTCGTTCTCCACTTCCCTTTCCCTCTCTTCCCCTGACTCTGCCTTCTTTCTCCACTTCCCTTTCCCTCTCTTCCCCTTAATCTGTGTTCGTTCTCCACTTCCCTTTCCCTCTCTTCCCCTGACTCAGTCTTCTTTCTCCACTTCCCTTTCCCTCTCTTCCCCGTACTCTGTGTTCGTTCTCCACTTCCCTTTCTCTCTCTTCCCCTTACTCTGTCTTCTTTCTCCACTTCCCTTTCCCTCTCTTCCCCTTACTCTGTGTTCGTTCTCCACTTCCCTCTCTTCCTCTTACTCTGTCTTCTTTCTCCACTTCCCTTTCCCTCTCTTCCCCTTACTCTGTCTTCTTTCTCCACTTCCCTTTCCCTCTCTTTCCCTTACTCTGTCTTCTTTCTCCACTTCCCTCTCTTCCTCTTACTCTGTCTTCTTTCTCCACTCCTCTTTCCCTCTCTTCCCCTTACACTGTCTTCTTTCTCCACTTCCCTTTCCCTCTCTTCCTCTTACTCTGTCTTCTTTCTCCACTTCCCTTTCCCTCTCTTCCCCTTACTCTGTCGTCTTTCTCCACTTCCCTTTCTCTCTCTTCCCCTTACTCTGTCTTCATTCTCCACTTCCCTCTCTTCCTCTTCCTCTGTCTTCTTTGTCCACTTCCCTTTCCCTCTCTTCCTCCTTCTCTGTCTTCGTTCTCCACTTCCCTCTCTTCCTCTTCCTCTGTCTTCTTTCTCCACTTCCCTTTCCCTCTCTTCCTCCTACTCTGTCTTCGTTCTCCACTTCCCTCTCTTCCTCTTCCTCTGTCTTCTTTCTCCCCTCCTCTTTCCCTCACTTCCCTTTACTCTGTCTTCTTTCTTCATTATTTGTAGAAATCCAATCTCGTGATCACGTTTACTCCTTAAAATATAAATCAATTTACAGGCTACTCTAGCTCCACTTTGGCATGTGGAATGCTAATGCAATTTTCCACAGTTTTGGATACAAGTTAAGTTCACACACACACACACACACACACACACACACACACACACACACACACACACACACACACACACACACACACACACACACACACACCGAGAAAGAGAAAAAGAAAGAAAAAGTTTAATTTGGCCTGCAGTTGAATTAAATACATTTAAAAAGAGCCTCGTATGTGCGGCGGCAGGATCAACCCTCACCTGAATGGCTGCAGCGCTGGCTAATTGTTTCGTTAACGGGGTTAACGGCCAGATCAACGACGCTTTGGCGTAATTAGGAGAACACAGCCGGAGACTGATAGCAGCATTAAGCCCAAACAAAAGACTAGTGGAGTCATCACCAGGTCAGTTCCCCCTGGACGCTCCCGCACCGTGCTGGCGGAATACTAAAGCAAAGAGAGTGACTTGGGCTGTGTTCCATTCCACAATGTTAGGCACACTTCCCTTCACACTTCCCTTCACACTTCCCTTCATGGATCTGATACGACTGTGTTCCATTCCACAATGTTAGGCACACTTCCCTTCACACTTCCCTTCACACTTCCCTTCATGGATCTGATACGACTGTGTTCCATTCCACAATGTTAGGCACACTTCCCTTCACTCTTCCCTTCATAGATGTGATGCGACTTGATGGGTGAAACAAAACTTGATATAGCT
>NW_027011686.1:0-2500 GCF_036934945.1 Oncorhynchus masou masou | reverse complement strand
GCACCTCTCTCTCGCTCTGTCTGTCTCTACTTCAACTCTCCTCCTCCAGCACCTCTCTCTCGCTCTGTCTGTCTCTACTTCAACTCTCCTCCTCCAGCACCTCTCTCTCGCTCTGTCTATCTCTACTTCAACTCTCCTCCTCCAGCACCTCTCTCTCGCTCTGTCTATCTCTACTTCAACTCTCCTCCTCCAGCACCTCTCTCTCACTCTGTCTATCTCTACTTCAACTCTCCTCCTCCAGCACCTCTCTCTCGCTCTGTCTATCTCTACTTCAACTCTCCTCCTCCAGCACCTCTCTCTCGCTCTGTCTGTCTCTACTTCAACTCTCCTCCTCCAGCACCTCTCTCTCGCTCTGTCTATCTCTACTTCAACTCTCCTCCTCCAGCACCTCTCTCGCTCTGTCTGTCTCTACTTCAACTCTCCTCCTCCAGCACCTCTCTCTCGCTCTGTCTATCTCTACTTCAACTCTCCTCCTCCAGCACCTCTCTCTCGCTCTGTCTGTCTCTACTTCAACTCTCCTCCTCCAGCACCTCTCTCTCGCTCTGTCTATCTCTACTTCAACTCTCCTCCTCCAGCACCTCTCTCTCGCTCTGTCTATCTCTACTTCAACTCTCCTCCTCCAGCACCTCTCTCTCGCTCTGTCTGTCTCTACTTCAACTCTCCTCCTCCAGCACCTCTCTCTCGCTCTGTCTATCTCTACTTCAACTCTCCTCCTCCAGCACCTCTCTCTCGCTCTGTCTGTCTCTACTTCAACTCTCCTCCTCCAGCACCTCTCTCTCGCTCTGTCTATCTCTACTTCAACTCTCCTCCTCCAGCACCTCTCTCTCGCTCTGTCTATCTCTACTTCAACTCTCCTCCTCCAGCACCTCTCTCTCGCTCTGTCTGTCTCTACTTCAACTCTCCTCCTCCAGCACCTCTCTCTCGCTCTGTCTATCTCTACTTCAACTCTCCTCCTCCAGCACCTCTCTCTCGCTCTGTCTATCTCTACTTCAACTCTCCTCCTCCAGCACCTCTCTCTCGCTCTGTCTGTCTCTACTTCAACTCTCCTCCTCCAGCACCTCTCTCTCGCTCTGTCTATCTCTACTTCAACTCTCCTCCTCCAGCACCTCTCTCTCGCTCTGTCTGTCTCTACTTCAACTCTCCTCCTCCAGCACCTCTCTCTCGCTCTGTCTATCTCTACTTCAACTCTCCTCCTCCAGCACCTCTCTCGCTCTGTCTATCTCTACTTCAACTCTCCTCCTCCAGCACCTCTCTCGCTCTGTCTGTCTCTACTTCAACTCTCCTCATGATGAGGCAGTGTACAGCTAACGCTCTCATCCTGCTCTCTCATTGAATTGCAAATAGTCCTTACACTATGAAGTGTGTTTCCACCTGACCACAGTTTCACAGCATGTTGGGGAGAAAAAACACCCGAGACGGTGCTTTGTTAGTCTACACAGCTGGAGTCAAGATACGGTTCCTCCATGGTTCAACAACTACTGTAGATTCAGATCAGTAGAATGGTTTCCAGGAGCGGTGTTTGGAAGCCAAGCCACCCCCATAAAAGCCATATTACAACCTATGTGTTGTGATAATTGCATTGTTTGCTCTATAACCTGTTTGTTCACATGCCTTGACACCACGATATATCGGCCTAAAGCCGAGACAATAGGAAGACACAGTGGCAGAATAAATTCAACCACACCTTAGTTTCATCACAAAACCAGATAGCAGCATCTGTCCAGTGAAGTCCACAAAGCATATTGCATGTACAGTAACAGAGAGTTACATGACCTACAGCATGTGTAACAGTATAACTTTAGACCGTCCCCTCGCCCATACCCGGGCGCGAACCAGGGACCCTCTGCACACATCAACAACAGTCACCCACGAAGCATCGTTACCCATCTCTCCACAAAAGCCACGACCCTTGCAGAGCAAGGGAAACCACTACTTCAAGGTCTCAGAGCAAGTGACGTCACCGATTGAAACGCTATTAGCGCGCACCACCGCTAACTAGCTAGCCGTTTCACATCCATTACACATGGTCAAGCAAGTTAATGTTCGGACCACGAAACAACTATTGATTTAGAACCACTGAGACTTACCGCAAGTTGCAAAGAAAACAGGAGCTGCCTCCACTATTCCAGCCCCATTTCAACATCATCTTATCAACTATGCTTAGTCTAATACAGTGACAACTGAAAGATACCAAAAACTATTTAGTCCAATCAACGTATGCTTTGGTTCTGATTTCTGTGTGCGAGATTGCGTGTGTGTGTGCATGAAAAACATGCTGACTCACCCTACTTGTAGAGAAACGTCAATGCCGTCCTCCTCTTTCATGTTGACGAAACGGTCAATCACTCTGTCGTACAATACACACTTTCATTTTTTGTTGTCCTCGGCTACCTGGCTAAAATGCTTGCTCGCTAGCCTAACTTCCATTCATGGGCAACGTTAGCTAGTTAACATTAGCCTTCCACATCTAGCTACATATTGAACTTCCATCCTCTCAGGT
>NW_027011685.1:0-22701 GCF_036934945.1 Oncorhynchus masou masou | reverse complement strand
GGGTTCCTAAGAAGTCCTGCCACTGGCTGAACTGCTCTGTGTACTGACTAACTACTCTATCATCTTCTAGAAGGGTTCCTATCTCTCTAAAGAAGTCCTGCCACTGGCTGAACTGCTCTGAGTACTGACTAACTACTCTATCATCTTCTAGAAGGGTTCCTATCTCTCTAAAGAAGTCCTGCCACTGGCTGAACTGCTCTGTGTACTGACTCACTACTCTATCATCTTCTAGAAGGGTTCCTATCTCTCTAAAGAAGTCCTGCCACTGGCTGAACTGCTCTGTGTACTGACTAACTACTCTATCATCTTCTAGAAGGGTTCCTTTCTCTCTAAAGAAGTCCTGCCACTGGCTGAACTGCTCCCTGTACTGACTAACTACTCTATCATCTTCTAGAAGGGTTCCTATCTCTCTAAAGAAGTCCTGCCACTGGCTGAACTGCTCTGTGTACTGACTAACTACTCTATCATCTTCTAGAAGGGTTCCTTTCTCTCTAAAGAAGTCCTGCCAATGGCTGAACTGCTCCGTGTACTGACTAACTACTCTATCATCTTCTAGAAGGGTTCCTATCTCTCTAAAGAAGTCCTGCCACTGGCTGAACTGCTCTGTGTACTGACTAACTACTCTATCATCTTCTAGAAGGGTTCCTATCTCTCTAAAGAAGTCCTGCCACTGGCTGAACTGCTCCCTGTACTGACTAACTACTCTATCATCTTCTAGAAGGGTTCATATCTCTCTAAAGAAGTCCTGCCACTGGCTGAACTGCTCCATGTACTGACTCACTACTCTATCATCTTCTAGAAGGGTTCCTATCTCTCTAAAGAAGTCCTGCCACTGGCTGAACTGCTCCCTGTACTGACTAACTACTCTATGTCCTTCTAGAAGGGTTCCTATCTCTCTAAAGAAGTCCTGCCACTGGCTGAACTGCTCTGTGTACTGACTAACTACTCTATCATCTTCTAGAAGGGTTCATATCTCTCTAAAGAAGTCCTGCCACTGGCTGAACTGCTCCATGTACTGACTCACTACTCTATCATCTTCTAGAAGGGTTCCTATCTCTCTAAAGAAGTCCTGCCACTGGCTGAACTGCTCTGTGTACAGACTAACTACTCTATCATCTTCTAGAAGGGTTCCTATCTCTCTAAAGAAGTCCTGCCACTGGCTGAACTGCTCCCTGTACTGACTAACTACTCTATCATCTTCTAGAAGGGTTCATATCTCTCTAAAGAAGTCCTGCCACTGGCTGAACTGCTCTGTGTACTGACTAACTACTCTATCATCTTCTAGAAGGGTTCCTATCTCTCTAAAGAAGTCCTGCCACTGGCTGAACTGCTCTGTGTACTGACTAACTACTCTATCATCTTCTAGAAGGGTTCCTATCTCTCTAAAGAAGTCCTGCCACTGGCTGAACTGCTCCCTGTACTGACTAACTACTCTATCATCTTCTAGAAGGGTTCCTATCTCTCTAAAGAAGTCCTGCCACTGGCTGAACTGCTCTGTGTACTGACTAACTACTCTATCATCTTCTAGAAGGGTTCCTATCTCTCTAAAGAAGTCCTGCCACTGGCTGAACTGCTCCCTGTACTGACTAACTACTCTATCATCTACTAGAAGGGTTCATATCTCTCTAAAGAAGTCCTGCCACTGGCTGAACTGCTCCCTGTACTGACTAACTACTCTATCATCTTCTAGAAGGGTTCATATCTCTCTAAAGAAGTCCTGCCACTGGCTGAATTGCTCCCTGTACTGACTCACTACTCTATCATCTTCTAGAAGGGTTCCTATCTCTCTAAAGAAGTCCTGCCACTGGCTGAACTGCTCTGTGTACTGACTAACTACTCTATCATCTTCTAGAAGGGTTCCTTTCTCTCTAAAGAAGTCCTGCCACTGGCTGAACTGCTCCGTGTACTGACTAACTACTCTATCATCTTCTAGAAGGGTTCCTATCTCTCTAAAGAAGTCCTGCCACTGGCTGAACTGCTCTCTGTACTGACTAACTACTCTATCATCTTCTAGAAGGGTTCCTATCTCTCTAAAGAAGTCCTGCCACTGGCTGAACTGCTCTGTGTACAGACTAACTACTCTATCATCTTCTAGAAGGGTTCCTTTCTCTCTAAAGAAGTCCTGCCACTGGCTGAACTGCTCTCTGTACTGACTAACTACTCTATCATCTTCTAGAAGGGTTCCTATCTCTCTAAAGAAGTCCTGCCACTGGCTGAACTGCTCTGTGTACAGACTAACTACTCTATCATCTTCTAGAAGGGTTCCTATCTCTCTAAAGAAGTCCTGCCACTGGCTGAACTGCTCCGTGTACAGACTAGCTACTCTATCATCTTCAAGAAGGGTTCATATCTCTCTAAAGAAGTCCTGCCACTGGCTGAACTGCTCTGTGTACTGACTAACTACTCTATCATCTTCTAGAAGGGTTCCTTTCTCTCTAAAGAAGTCCTGCCACTGGCTGAACTGCTCTGTGTACTGACTAACTACTCTATCATCTTCTAGAAGGGTTCCTATCTCTCTAAAGAAGTCCTGCCACTGGCTGAACTGCTCCCTGTACTGACTAACTACTCTATCATCTTCTAGAAGGGTTCCTATCTCTCTAAAGAAGTCCTGCCACTGGCTGAACTGCTCTGTGTACTGACTAACTACTCTATCATCTTCTAGAATGGTTCCTATCTCTCTAAAGAAGTCCTGCCACTGGCTGAACTGCTCCCTGTACTGACTAACTACTCTATCATCTACTAGAAGGGTTCATATCTCTCTAAAGAAGTCCTGCCACTGGCTGAACTGCTCCCTGTACTGACTCACTACTCTATCATCTTCTAGAAGGGTTCCTATCTCTCTAAAGAAGTCCTGCCACTGGCTGAACTGCTCTGTGTACTGACTAACTACTCTATCATCTTCTAGAAGGGTTCCTTTCTCTCTAAAGAAGTCCTGCCACTGGCTGAACTGCTCCCTGTACTGACTAACTACACTATCATCTTCTAGAAGGGTTCCTATCTCTCTAAAGAAGTCCTGCCACTGGCTGAACTGCTCCCTGTACTGACTAACTACTCTATCATCTTCTAGAAGGGTTCCTATCTCTCTAAAGAAGTCCTGCCACTGGCTGAACTGCTCCCTGTACTGACTAACTACTCTATCATCTTCTAGAAGGGTTCCTATCTCTCTAAAGAAGTCCTGCCACTGGCTGAACTGCTCCCTGTACTGACTAACTACTCTATCATCTTCTAGAAGGGTTCATATCTCTCTAAAGAAGTCCTGCCACTGGCTGAACTGCTCTGTGTACTGACTAACTACTCTATCATCTTCTAGAAGGGTTCCTATCTCTCTAAAGAAGTCCTGCCACTGGCTGAACTGCTCTGTGTACTGACTAACTACTCTATCATCTTCTAGAAGGGTTCCTATCTCTCTAAAGAAGTCCTGCCACTGGCTGAACTGCTCCCTGTACTGACTAACTACTCTATCATCTTCTAGAAGGGTTCCTATCTCTCTAAAGAAGTCCTGCCACTGGCTGAACTGCTCTGTGTACTGACTAACTACTCTATCATCTTCTAGAAGGGTTCCTATCTCTCTAAAGAAGTCCTGCCACTGGCTGAACTGCTCCCTGTACTGACTAACTACTCTATCATCTACTAGAAGGGTTCATATCTCTCTAAAGAAGTCCTGCCACTGGCTGAACTGCTCCCTGTACTGACTCACTACTCTATCATCTTCTAGAAGGGTTCCTATCTCTCTAAAGAAGTCCTGCCACTGACTGAACTGCTCTGTGTACTGACTAACTACTCTATCATCTTCTAGAAGGGTTCCTATCTCTCTAAAGAAGTCCTGCCACTGGCTGAACTGCTCCCTGTACAGACTAACTACTCTATCATCTTCTAGAAGGGTTCCTATCTCTCTAAAGAAGTCCTGCCACTGGCTGAACTGCTCCGTGTACTGACTAACTACTCTATCATCTTCTAGAAGGGTTCCTATCTCTCTAAAGAAGTCCTGCCACTGGCTGAACTGCTCTGTGTACTGACTAACTACTCTATCATCTTCTAGAAGGGTTCCTATCTCTCTAAAGAAGTCCTGCCACTGGCTGAACTGCTCCCTGTACTGACTAACTACTCTATCATCTTCTAGAAGGGTTCCTATCTCTCTAAAGAAGTCCTGCCACTGGCTGAACTGCTCTGTGTACTGACTAACTACTCTATCATCTTCTAGAATGGTTCCTATCTCTCTAAAGAAGTCCTGCCACTGGCTGAACTGCTCCCTGTACTGACTAACTACTCTATCATCTACTAGAAGGGTTCATATCTCTCTAAAGAAGTCCTGCCACTGGCTGAACTGCTCCCTGTACTGACTCACTACTCTATCATCTTCTAGAAGGGTTCCTATCTCTCTAAAGAAGTCCTGCCACTGGCTGAACTGCTCTGTGTACTGACTAACTACTCTATCATCTTCTAGAAGGGTTCCTTTCTCTCTAAAGAAGTCCTGCCACTGGCTGAACTGCTCTGTGTACTGACTAACTACTCTATCATCTTCTAGAAGGGTTCCTATCTCTCTAAAGAAGTCCTGCCACTGGCTGAACTGCTCCCTGTACTGACTAACTACTCTATCATCTTCTAGAAGGGTTCCTATCTCTCTAAAGAAGTCCTGCCACTGGCTGAACTGCTCCCTGTACTGACTAACTACTCTATCATCTTCTAGAAGGGTTCATATCTCTCTAAAGAAGTCCTGCCACTGGCTGAACTGCTCTGTGTACTGACTAACTACTCTATCATCTTCTAGAAGGGTTCCTATCTCTCTAAAGAAGTCCTGCCACTGGCTGAACTGCTCTGTGTACTGACTAACTACTCTATCATCTTCTAGAAGGGTTCCTATCTCTCTAAAGAAGTCCTGCCACTGGCTGAACTGCTCCCTGTACTGACTAACTACTCTATCATCTTCTAGAAGGGTTCCTATCTCTCTAAAGAAGTCCTGCCACTGGCTGAACTGCTCTGTGTACTGACTAACTACTCTATCATCTTCTAGAAGGGTTCCTATCTCTCTAAAGAAGTCCTGCCACTGGCTGAACTGCTCCCTGTACTGACTAACTACTCTATCATCTACTAGAAGGGTTCATATCTCTCTAAAGAAGTCCTGCCACTGGCTGAACTGCTCCCTGTACTGACTCACTACTCTATCATCTTCTAGAAGGGTTCCTATCTCTCTAAAGAAGTCCTGCCACTGACTGAACTGCTCTGTGTACTGACTAACTACTCTATCATCTTCTAGAAGGGTTCCTATCTCTCTAAAGAAGTCCTGCCACTGGCTGAACTGCTCCCTGTACAGACTAACTACTCTATCATCTTCTAGAAGGGTTCCTATCTCTCTAAAGAAGTCCTGCCACTGGCTGAACTGCTCCGTGTACTGACTAACTACTCTATCATCTTCTAGAAGGGTTCCTATCTCTCTAAAGAAGTCCTGCCACTGGCTGAACTGCTCTGTGTACTGACTAACTACTCTATCATCTTCTAGAAGGGTTCCTATCTCTCTAAAGAAGTCCTGCCACTGGCTGAACTGCTCCCTGTACTGACTAACTACTCTATCATCTTCTAGAAGGGTTCCTATCTCTCTAAAGAAGTCCTGCCACTGGCTGAACTGCTCTGTGTACTGACTAACTACTCTATCATCTTCTAGAATGGTTCCTATCTCTCTAAAGAAGTCCTGCCACTGGCTGAACTGCTCCCTGTACTGACTAACTACTCTATCATCTACTAGAAGGGTTCATATCTCTCTAAAGAAGTCCTGCCACTGGCTGAACTGCTCCCTGTACTGACTCACTACTCTATCATCTTCTAGAAGGGTTCCTATCTCTCTAAAGAAGTCCTGCCACTGGCTGAACTGCTCTGTGTACTGACTAACTACTCTATCATCTTCTAGAAGGGTTCCTTTCTCTCTAAAGAAGTCCTGCCACTGGCTGAACTGCTCTGTGTACTGACTAACTACTCTATCATCTTCTAGAAGGGTTCCTATCTCTCTAAAGAAGTCCTGCCACTGGCTGAACTGCTCCCTGTACTGACTAACTACTCTATCATCTTCTAGAAGGGTTCCTATCTCTCTAAAGAAGTCCTGCCACTGGCTGAACTGCTCTCTGTACTGACTAACTACTCTATCATCTTCTAGAAGGGTTCCTATCTCTCTAAAGAAGTCCTGCCACTGGCTGAACTGCTCTGTGTACAGACTAACTACTCTATCATCTTCTAGAAGGGTTCCTATCTCTCTAAAGAAGTCCTGCCACTGGCTGAACTGCTCCGTGTACAGACTAGCTACTCTATCATCTTCAAGAAGGGTTCATATCTCTCTAAAGAAGTCCTGCCACTGGCTGAACTGCTCTGTGTACTGACTAACTACTCTATCATCTTCTAGAAGGGTTCCTTTCTCTCTAAAGAAGTCCTGCCACTGGCTGAACTGCTCTGTGTACTGACTAACTACTCTATCATCTTCTAGAAGGGTTCCTATCTCTCTAAAGAAGTCCTGCCACTGGCTGAACTGCTCCCTGTACTGACTAACTACTCTATCATCTTCTAGAAGGGTTCCTATCTCTCTAAAGAAGTCCTGCCACTGGCTGAACTGCTCTGTGTACTGACTAACTACTCTATCATCTTCTAGAATGGTTCCTATCTCTCTAAAGAAGTCCTGCCACTGGCTGAACTGCTCCCTGTACTGACTAACTACTCTATCATCTACTAGAAGGGTTCATATCTCTCTAAAGAAGTCCTGCCACTGGCTGAACTGCTCCCTGTACTGACTCACTACTCTATCATCTTCTAGAAGGGTTCCTATCTCTCTAAAGAAGTCCTGCCACTGGCTGAACTGCTCTGTGTACTGACTAACTACTCTATCATCTTCTAGAAGGGTTCCTTTCTCTCTAAAGAAGTCCTGCCACTGGCTGAACTGCTCCCTGTACTGACTAACTACACTATCATCTTCTAGAAGGGTTCCTATCTCTCTAAAGAAGTCCTGCCACTGGCTGAACTGCTCCCTGTACTGACTAACTACTCTATCATCTTCTAGAAGGGTTCCTATCTCTCTAAAGAAGTCCTGCCACTGGCTGAACTGCTCCCTGTACTGACTAACTACTCTATCATCTTCTAGAAGGGTTCCTATCTCTCTAAAGAAGTCCTGCCACTGGCTGAACTGCTCCCTGTACTGACTAACTACTCTATCATCTTCTAGAAGGGTTCATATCTCTCTAAAGAAGTCCTGCCACTGGCTGAACTGCTCTGTGTACTGACTAACTACTCTATCATCTTCTAGAAGGGTTCCTATCTCTCTAAAGAAGTCCTGCCACTGGCTGAACTGCTCTGTGTACTGACTAACTACTCTATCATCTTCTAGAAGGGTTCCTATCTCTCTAAAGAAGTCCTGCCACTGGCTGAACTGCTCCCTGTACTGACTAACTACTCTATCATCTTCTAGAAGGGTTACTATCTCTCTAAAGAAGTCCTGCCACTGGCTGAACTGCTCTGTGTACTGACTAACTACTCTATCATCTTCTAGAAGGGTTCCTATCTCTCTAAAGAAGTCCTGCCACTGGCTGAACTGCTCCCTGTACTGACTAACTACTCTATCATCTACTAGAAGGGTTCATATCTCTCTAAAGAAGTCCTGCCACTGGCTGAACTGCTCCCTGTACTGACTCACTACTCTATCATCTTCTAGAAGGGTTCCTATCTCTCTAAAGAAGTCCTGCCACTGACTGAACTGCTCTGTGTACTGACTAACTACTCTATCATCTTCTAGAAGGGTTCCTATCTCTCTAAAGAAGTCCTGCCACTGGCTGAACTGCTCCCTGTACTGACTAACTACTCTATCATCTACTAGAAGGGTTCATATCTCTCTAAAGAAGTCCTGCCACTGGCTGAACTGCTCCCTGTACTGACTCACTACTCTATCATCTTCTAGAAGGGTTCCTATCTCTCTAAAGAAGTCCTGCCACTGACTGAACTGCTCTGTGTACTGACTAACTACTCTATCATCTTCTAGAAGGGTTCCTATCTCTCTAAAGAAGTCCTGCCACTGGCTGAACTGCTCCCTGTACAGACTAACTACTCTATCATCTTCTAGAAGGGTTCCTATCTCTCTAAAGAAGTCCTGCCACTGGCTGAACTGCTCCGTGTACTGACTAACTACTCTATCATCTTCTAGAAGGGTTCCTATCTCTCTAAAGAAGTCCTGCCACTGGCTGAACTGCTCTGTGTACTGACTAACTACTCTATCATCTTCTAGAAGGGTTCCTATCTCTCTAAAGAAGTCCTGCCACTGGCTGAACTGCTCCCTGTACTGACTAACTACTCTATCATCTTCTAGAAGGGTTCCTATCTCTCTAAAGAAGTCCTGCCACTGGCTGAACTGCTCTGTGTACTGACTAACTACTCTATCATCTTCTAGAAGGGTTCCTTTCTCTCTAAAGAAGTCCTGCCACTGGCTGAACTGCTCCCTGTACTGACTAACTACACTATCATCTTCTAGAAGGGTTCCTATCTCTCTAAAGAAGTCCTGCCACTGGCTGAACTGCTCCCTGTACTGACTAACTACTCTATCATCTACTAGAAGGGTTCATATCTCTCTAAAGAAGTCCTGCCACTGGCTGAACTGCTCCCTGTACTGACTCACTACTCTATCATCTTCTAGAAGGGTTCCTATCTCTCTAAAGAAGTCCTGCCACTGGCTGAACTGCTCCCTGTACTGACTAACTACTCTATCATCTTCTAGAAGGGTTCCTATCTCTCTAAAGAAGTCCTGCCACTGGCTGAACTGCTCCCTGTACAGACTAACTACTCTATCATCTTCTAGAAGGGTTCCTATCTCTCTAAAGAAGTCCTGCCACTGGCTGAACTGCTCCGTGTACTGACTAACTACTCTATCATCTTCTAGAAGGGTTCCTATCTCTCTAAAGAAGTCCTGCCACTGGCTGAACTGCTCTGTGTACTGACTAACTACTCTATCATCTTCTAGAAGGGTTCCTATCTCTCTAAAGAAGTCCTGCCACTGGCTGAACTGCTCCCTGTACTGACTAACTACTCTATCATCTTCTAGAAGGGTTCCTATCTCTCTAAAGAAGTCCTGCCACTGGCTGAACTGCTCTGTGTACTGACTAACTACTCTATCATCTTCTAGAAGGGTTCCTTTCTCTCTAAAGAAGTCCTGCCACTGGCTGAACTGCTCCCTGTACTGACTAACTACACTATCATCTTCTAGAAGGGTTCCTATCTCTCTAAAGAAGTCCTGCCACTGGCTGAACTGCTCCCTGTACTGACTAACTACTCTATCATCTACTAGAAGGGTTCATATCTCTCTAAAGAAGTCCTGCCACTGGCTGAACTGCTCCCTGTACTGACTCACTACTCTATCATCTTCTAGAAGGGTTCCTATCTCTCTAAAGAAGTCCTGCCACTGGCTGAACTGCTCCCTGTACTGACTAACTACTCTATCATCTTCTAGAAGGGTTCCTATCTCTCTAAAGAAGTCCTGCCACTGGCTGAACTGCTCCCTGTACTGACTAACTACTCTATCATCTTCTAGAAGGGTTCATATCTCTCTAAAGAAGTCCTGCCACTGGCTGAACTGCTCTGTGTACTGACTAACTACTCTATCATCTTCTAGAAGGGTTCCTATCTCTCTAAAGAAGTCCTGCCACTGGCTGAACTGCTCTGTGTACTGACTAACTACTCTATCATCTTCTAGAAGGGTTCCTATCTCTCTAAAGAAGTCCTGCCACTGGCTGAACTGCTCCCTGTACTGACTAACTACTCTATCATCTTCTAGAAGGGTTCCTATCTCTCTAAAGAAGTCCTGCCACTGGCTGAACTGCTCTGTGTACTGACTAACTACTCTATCATCTTCTAGAAGGGTTCCTATCTCTCTAAAGAAGTCCTGCCACTGGCTGAACTGCTCCCTGTACTGACTAACTACTCTATCATCTACTAGAAGGGTTCATATCTCTCTAAAGAAGTCCTGCCACTGGCTGAACTGCTCCCTGTACTGACTCACTACTCTATCATCTTCTAGAAGGGTTCCTATCTCTCTAAAGAAGTCCTGCCACTGACTGAACTGCTCTGTGTACTGACTAACTACTCTATCATCTTCTAGAAGGGTTCCTATCTCTCTAAAGAAGTCCTGCCACTGGCTGAACTGCTCCCTGTACAGACTAACTACTCTATCATCTTCTAGAAGGGTTCCTATCTCTCTAAAGAAGTCCTGCCACTGGCTGAACTGCTCCGTGTACTGACTAACTACTCTATCATCTTCTAGAAGGGTTCCTATCTCTCTAAAGAAGTCCTGCCACTGGCTGAACTGCTCTGTGTACTGACTAACTACTCTATCATCTTCTAGAAGGGTTCCTATCTCTCTAAAGAAGTCCTGCCACTGGCTGAACTGCTCCCTGTACTGACTAACTACTCTATCATCTTCTAGAAGGGTTCATATCTCTCTAAAGAAGTCCTGCCACTGGCTGAACTGCTCTGTGTACTGACTAACTACTCTATCATCTTCTAGAAGGGTTCCTATCTCTCTAAAGAAGTCCTGCCACTGACTGAACTGCTCTGTGTACTGACTAACTACTCTATCATCTTCTAGAAGGGTTCCTATCTCTCTAAAGAAGTCCTGCCACTGGCTGAACTGCTCCCTGTACAGACTAACTACTCTATCATCTTCTAGAAGGGTTCCTATCTCTCTAAAGAAGTCCTGCCACTGGCTGAACTGCTCCGTGTACTGACTAACTACTCTATCATCTACTAGAAGGGTTCATATCTCTCTAAAGAAGTCCTGCCACTGGCTGAACTGCTCTGTGTACTGATTAACTACTCTATCATCTTCTAGAAGGGTTCCTATCTCTCTAAAGAAATCCTACTACTACCTACCACTACTGCCTGCTCCACCACCACTACCGGCTCCACTACTGCCTGCTCCACCACCACTACCGGCTCCACTACTGCCTGCTCCACCACCACTACCGGCTCCACTACTGCCTGCTCCACCACCACTACCGACTCCACTACTGCCTCCACCACCACCACTACTGGCTCCACTACTGCCTGCTCCACCACCACTACCGGCTCCACTACTGCCTCCTCCACCACCACTACCGGCTCCACTACTGCCTCCTCCACCACCACTACCGGCTCCACTACTGCCTCCTCCACCACCACTACCGGCTCCACTACTGCCTGCTCCACCACCACTACCGGCTCCACTACTGCATGCTCCACCACCACCACTACCGGCTCCACTACTGCCTGCTCCACCACCACTACTGGCTCCACTACTGCCTCCTCCACCACCACTACCGGCTCCACTACTGCCTGCTCCACCACCACTACCGGCTCCACTACTGCCTGCTCCACCACCACTACCGGCTCCACTACTGCCTGCTCCACCACCACTACCGGCTCCACTACTGCCTGCTCTACCACCACTACCGGCTCCACTACTGCCTGCTCCACCACCACTACCGGCTCCACTACTGCCTGCTCCACCACCACCACTACCGGCTCCACTACTGCCTGCTCCACCACCACTACCGGCTCCACTACTGCCTGCTCCACCACCACCACCGGCTCCACTACTGCCTGCTCCACCACCACTACTACCGGCTCCACTACTGCCTGCTCCACCACCACCACTACCGGCTCCACTACTGCCTGCTCCACCACCACTACCGGCTCCACTACTGCCTGCTCCACCACCACTACCGGCTCCACTACTGCCTGCTCCACCACCACTGCCGGCTCCACTACTGCCTGCTCCACCACCACTACCGGCTCCACTACTGCCTGCTCCACCACCACCACTACCGGCTCCACTACTGCCTGCTCCACCACCACTACCGGCTACACTACTGCCTGCTCCACCACCACTACCGGCTCCACTACTGCCTCCTCCACCACCACCTCGGCAACTGCCGTTCCAGCCCTCTGGCGCTCGTATGCCCGGTCCGCGGCCGCCCACTCCCTCCCTCCAACCTTGGCCCTGTTGGCCCAGGAGGAGGGGCAGTCGCGGATGAGGTGGGCCCGCTTGCCACAGAGGTTGCACGACCTTCCGTTCGTGCACTCCTCGTAGCGGTGGCCCACCTCCCGGCACTTCATGCAGACAACCTTTTGACAGGCGTCTGCAAGGTGGCCATGTTCACCACACTTACGGCACAGCTTGGTGCTGGTCCTGGTAGTGAACATGGCCGCTGTTCTCTCCGAGGACTATGGTGGATGGGATGGCTTTCAACCCACCATAGCCCCCAGGGTCCTCCCTTTGCTGGACAGTGACCCTCCAGGCCCCTGTCCAGATCCCATCGAGGTCTTTTACCTGGATCAGGGGGCCCTTCACGTTGCAGTACCTGTCCAGATCCCATCGAGGTCTTTCACCTGGATCAGGGGACCCTTCACGTTGCAGTACCTGTCCAGATCCCATCGAGGTCTTTCACCTGGATCAGGGGACCCTTCACGTTGCAGTACCTGTCCAGATCCCATCGAGGTCTTTCACCTGGATCAGGGGGCCCTTCACGTTGCAGTACCTGTCCAGATCCCATCGAGGTCTTTCACCTGGATCAGGGGACCCTTCACGTTGCAGTACCTGTCCAGATCCCATCGAGGTCTTTCACCTGGATCAGGGGACCCTTCACGTTGCAGTACCTGTCCAGATCCCATCGAGGTCTTTCACCTGGATCAGGGGGCCCTTCACGTTGCAGTACCTGTCCAGATCCCATCGAGGTCTTTCACCTGGATCAGGGGGCCCTTCACGTTGCAGTACCTGTCCAGATCCCATCGAGGTCTTTCACCTGGATCAGGGGGCCCTTCACGTTGCAGTACCTGTCCAGATCCCATCGAGGTCTTTCACCTGGATCAGGGGGCCCTTCACGTTGCAGTACCTGTCCAGATCCCATCGAGGTCTTTCACCTGGATCAGGGGGCCCTTCACGTTGCAGTACCTGTCCAGATCCCATCAAGGTCTTTCACCTGGATCAGGGGACCCTTCACGTTGCAGTACCTGTCCAGATCCCATCGAGGTCTTTCACCTGGATCAGGGGGCCCTTCACGTTGCAGTACCTGTCCAGATCCCATCGAGGTCTTTCACCTGGATCAGGGGACCCTTCACGTTGCAGTACCTGTCCAGATCCCATCGAGGTCTTTCACCTGGATCAGGGGACCCTTCACGTTGCAGTACCTTTCCAGATCCCATCGAGGTCTTTCACCTGGATCAGGAGGCCCTTCACGTTGCAGTACCTGTCCAGATCCCATCGAGGTCTTTCACCTGGATAGGGGGCCCTTCACGTTGCAGTACCTGTCCAGATCCCATCGAGGTCTTTCACCTGGATCAGGGGGCCCTTCACGTTGCAGTACCTGTCCAGATCCCATCGAGGTCTTTCACCTGGATCAGGGGACCCTTCACGTTGCAGTACCTGTCCAGATCCCATCGAGGTCTTTCACCTGGATCAGGGGACCCTTCACGTTGCAGTACCTGTCCAGATCCCATCGAGGTCTTTCACCTGGATCAGGGGACCCTTCACGTTGCAGTACCTGTCCAGATCCCATCGAGGTCTTTCACCTGGATCAGGGGGCCCTTCACGTTGCAGTACCTGTCCAGATCCCATCGAGGTCTTTCACCTGGATCAGGGGGCCCTTCACGTTGCAGTACCTGTCCAGATCCCATCGAGGTCTTTCACCTGGATCAGGGGGCCCTTCACGTTGCAGTACCTGTCCAGATCCCATCGAGGTCTTTCACCTGGATCAGGGGGCCCTTCACGTTGCAGTACCTGTCCAGATCCCATCGAGGTCTTTCACCTGGATCAGGGGACCCTTCACGTTGCAGTACCTGTCCAGCCATACTGCAACGTCCTCCGGCTGTAGTTTCCCCCAGAACTCCCTCAGGAAGCTGGCGTTGGCAAAACTGACATCGATTAAATGTGGTTCATGTAGGGCTCATTAAATGTGGTTTATGTAGGGCTCATTAAATGTGGTTCATGTAGGGCTCATTAAATGTGGTTAATGTAGGGCTCATTAAATGTGGTTCATGTAGGGCTCATTAAATGTGGTTCATGTAGGGCTCATTAAATGAGGTTCATGTAGGGCTCATTAAATGTGGTTCATGTAAGGCTCATTAAATGTGGTTCATGTAGGGCTCATTAAATGAGGTTCATGTAGGGCTCATTAAATGAGGTTCATGTAGGGCTCATTAAATGTGGTTAATGTAGGGCTCATAAAATGTGGTTTATGTAGGGCTCATTAAATGTGGTTCATGTAAGGCTCATTAAATGTGGTTAATGTAGGGCTCATTAAATGTGTTTCATGTAGGGCTCATTAAATGTGGTTCATGTAGGGTTCATTAAATGTGGTTCATGTAGGGCTCATTAAATGTGGTTAATGTAGGGCTCATTAAATGTGGAAACTACCAGGTTATTTATTATCCTATAATACCGGGGAAATATTCAACCCGAATGCGCATACAGGTTGATTCACAAGACACCAATCAAGTAAATTACATATATAGTATCTTCATTAGGCCTAATGGCATTTTATGAAGTTAGTTATAGTGACTGAGTAAGTCTAAAAAAGACAGGCTATTTTTTATTGGTCACGCTATTTTCGTTGACGATGTCTTGAAGTCAAGTGGTTCAACATTGAAATGCAGTCTTCTGTACCACACAGGACAACCACAGGACAACCAGGAAAAGGCGACGTTCGGTGGAACTCTGGCGCCACCAAGTGGACAATTGCTTCAGTTCGTTTGTGGCAGCAATGCTACCAGATATACTTGATACAAGATCAAATGTTACGTCAATATTATTATCTCCAAATTACCTCCCCCACACACACACACAGACACACACGTAATAAATTCTTATTCCAATTTAGCTGTTGATCTGGTTTTAACTTAACAACGCGTTCTCTCATTTCTGATTGGAGGGCGGACAACCACGTGATCTAATAACCTGCAAATGTGTTACTTTGTAACAGTCAAACGTGGTCATTCCTGGCGTTGATCAACTCCCCATTCATGCCACCATTTATTTAAAGCATTATATTATTTATGAAAAACAAAAAACATACAGAGCTCATTTTGGTGGAACCATCATCGAATTTGACGTGTCGGAGAATGGCCACTTCTTCGCGAAACCATTGTAGTTATCGCTTCTCGGCCTTTTGGCTAAGATCAAGTGTAGTATCTGTTCTTATCAGTTTAATATCTGATACGTCCCCTATCTGGGGACCATATATTAAATTGATTTTTGGAATAGGGAGATGGAATAGGGGCTTGCTCCGTCCACTCCACGCATCGACCTGGTATTGCAGTACCTCCAGGAACGGTGCACCCCCTTTCATTGTAAAGAGAAATCACATGGAGTTGCTTCGTTGAACTTATATTTGAACATTGAGCAACTTCTTTTTTACCTTTATTTTACTTGGCAAGTCAGTTAGAAACAAATTCTTGTTTTCAATGATGGCCTAGGAACAGTGGGTTAACTGCCTGTTCAGGGGCAGAACGACAGATTTTGTACCTTGTCAGCTCGGGGATTTGAACTTGCAACCTTTCGGTTACTAGTCCAACGCTCTAACGTTTTGCTGGTCAAATCGGTCACTGTTTTATTGACTACGATAGCTGTTGGGAATGATTTTTCGTCACGTGCACGGGATACTTACTTGAAAACTTTCCTCAACATTGCATGATCAAAAATATACACACAGAGCTAAGTAATAAAGTAGATCGCTTCTCCGACTTTCGGCTCAGATCAAGTGTCGTGTCTTTGACAGTGCTGCTGCACTTGATCGGAGAAGCGATAGCAGACCAGAGGGCGCCCGGGAAATTGTGCTTATTGTTTAAAATCATTATTGTTGTATTGTTTCACTAATGGTTTTTCCTTGTCCTGGGTTAGGTGGTAGTTTATGCTGGTAACAGGTATCACCAGCCAGCTTCAGTCCACACCAGGAGTAGAAACTCCCCAAATTGCTATATAAAGCAGCTGGCTAACATACTGTCCCAGCAATAGCCCATCTGTGAAAAGGACCTTCGAGTTGTTGGCCATTCTAATGCTCAAGGCATCGAAGGCCTTCAGTTACTGTTTGAATGAACATTAGAATGGGAAAACAACTGGTAGGTCCTTGTAGCAGCAGACGACCACACCGGGTTCCTATCAGACAACAACAACAAGAGGCTGCAGTGGACACGTGATCATCAACACTGGACAACGGAGGAGAGGAAAAGCAGCGGCCGCCCCAACGAATCCCGGTTCCTGTTGCGCCCTGCTGATGTCAGGGTTTGGCGTAAACCGCATGAGTCCATGGCCCCGTCCTGCTGATGTCAGGGTTTGGCGTAAACTGCATGAGTCCATGGCCCCATCCTGCTGATGTCAGGGTTTGGCGTAAACCGCATGAGTCCATGGCCCCGCCCTGCCTGGTGTCAACGGAACAGGCTGGTGGTGTAATGGGGTGGAGAATGTTTTCCTGGCACACGTTAGGTCCCTTGATACCAATTCAGCAACGTGTCCATGCCCCGAAGAATTCAGGCTGTTCTGGAGGGAAAGGGGGGGGTCCGATCGGGTGCACCTAGTACACAGAGTATACAAAACAAAAGACACCTGCTCTTTCCATGACAGACTGACCAGGTGAATCCAGGAGAAAGCTGCGATCCCTTAAATCCACTTCAGTGTAGATCAGAGCTGCCCAACCCTCTTCCTAGAGATCGACTGTTCTGTTGGTTTTCATTCTAAGTCGATCTCCAGGAAGAGGGTTGGACTGAAAACCCACAGGACGGTAGATCTCCAGGAAGAGGGTTGGACTGAAAACCCACAGGACAGTAGATCTCCAGGACAGTAGATCTCCAGGAAGAGGGTTGGACTGAAAAATCTCCAGGAAGAGGGTTGGACTGAAAACCCACAGGACAGTAGATCTCCAGGAAGAGGGTTGGACTGAAAACCTACAGGACAGTAGATCTCCAGGAAGAGGGTTGGACTGAACCCACAGGACGGTAGATCTCCAGGAAGAGGGTTGGACTGTAAACCCAGAGGACAGTAGATCTCCAGGACAGTAGATCTCCAGGAAGAGGGTTGGACTGAAAAATCTCCAGGAAGAGGGTTGGACTGAAAACCCACAGGACAGTAGATCTCCAGGAAGAGGGTTGGACTGAAAACCTACAGGACAGTAGATCTCCAGGAAGAGGGTTGGACTGAACCCACAGGACGGTAGATCTCCAGGAAGAGGGTTGGACTGTAAACCCAGAGGACAGTAGATCTCCAGGACAGTAGATCTCCAGGAAGAGGGTTGGACTGAAAAATCTCCAGGAAGAGGGTTGGACTGAAAACCCACAGGACAGTAGATCTCCAGGAAGAGGGTTGGACTGAAAACCTACAGGACAGTAGATCTCCAGGAAGAGGGTTGGACTGAACCCACAGGACGGTAGATCTCCAGGAAGAGGGTTGGACTGAAAATCCACAGGACTGTAGATCTCCAGGAAGAGAGTTGGACTGATAACCTACAGGACTGTAGATCTCCAGGAAGAGGGTTGCGCTGGCCTGGTGTAGATACGTTCCAGAAGAATTTTTAAGCCTTGATACAATTCAGACATGAACTGTTTGTGTGCCCCATTCAGTGGATGAATGGGCACGACAAATGCTCAGTGCCTTTGAACGAGGTATGGTAGTAGGTGCCAGGCGCAACGGTTTGTGTCAAGAACTGCAACGCCGCTGGGGTTTTCACACTCCAGTTTCCTGTGTGTATCAAGATTGGTCCACCACCCAAAGGACATCCGGCCAACTTGACAATTGTGGGAAGCATTTAAATCAACATGTGGAATGCTGTCGACACCTTGTGTGTGTGTGTGTGTGTGTGGTGGGGGTTGGGTAGGTGTGTGGGTATTTAGTCTAAGTAATTCTGTGAGCAGCTCTGGAGGTTTTGTGGTTCGGGGGGGGGGGGGGATAACAGGACGACTCCAGACATGAGTGATTCAGAGAGAACAGTAGTTCCAACCAATAGCCTTGATTCCTGTTTGGTTTGTGTGAACCAGCCAACCTGGACTGTTATTGCAGTATGCCGCCCCTTTCATTTCATACTCTGGATTTGTCAGAGTTGCCAGATTGGGGTCACAGAGTTGCCAGATGGGGTCACAGAGTTGCCAGATGGGGTCACAGAGTTGCCAGATGGGGTCACAGAGTTGCCAGATGGGGTCACAGAGTTGCCAGATGGGGTCACAGAGTTGCCAGATGGGGTCACAGAGTTGCCAGATGGGGTCACAGAGTTGCCAGATGGGGTCACAGAGTTGCCAGATGGGGTCACAGAGTTGCCAGATGGGGTCACAGAGTTGCCAGATGGGGGTCACAGAGTTGCCAGATGGGGTCACAGAGTTGCCAGATGGGGTCACAGAGTTGTCAGATGGGGTCACAGAGTTGCCAGATGGGGTCACAGAGTTGCCAGATGGGGTCACAGAGTTGCCAGATGGGGTCACAGAGTTGCCAGATTTGTGATCTCTTACCAAAAGGCGTCGAGGGGAAGAAAAAAAACTCGAGATTAAGAGACCAAAAATAATTCAGATCAGACAACGCAAAACTTTTAAATTATCTTTTTAATTCCACATACATGAAATAACATTTCCCCTCCAGATAACAGTTATGCTTGGGTGTTTCGTATGAAAATTTCCAAAAAGACGTGGACAAAGACAACCAGCCCAACAACAACCCCTTTCTCCCCGTGAAGCAGTTCTTAACCACAAAGATCAAAATAAAAAATGAAAATAAAAACCTAACTGGGGAAAGAAGAAGCAGCGACTAGATGAAGCAACGAGGGGAAATTCTTCCTTGCTCTGCTGGTTTAAAGTACTAGGAGTCCTCTTTGTTCTAGACTTTTCCCAAACCTCCTACTTGACACAGAAATACAAAATGACGTGAGCAGGTCAGTGAAACCGAAGAAGAAGAAGCTGGAGCAGAACAGTGACAGTTTAATGGAATGTAACATCACTATCCAAGGTTTCCCTCTCAGCTGGAGCCCTACTCCCTTCATAGTGCACAGAGTGTTTGACCAAGGTCCATAGGGTTCTGGTCTAAAAGTAGTGTACTTAACAGGGAATGGGGTGGCATTTGGGGAGCAGCACAATGACCACGCCAACCCACCATGGATAAGACGCCATCGGGACGATCCCCTAATGCTCCTGCCGTCAGTCGCCTGGCTACAGACTAAAACCGCTCGCTGCTGCCTCCTCCAATCAGGAGAGACTGATGTCCAACCACAAATGAATCAAGCAATGTTGTCAAGCACAAGATCTTTACCATGTAGACAGGTAGAGGACGAGACCAGGTTAATTCCCAACCTGAACCCAGGTAGAGGACTAGACCAGGTTAATTCCCAACCTGAACCCAGGTAGAGGACTAGACCAGGTTAATTCACAACCTGAACCCAGGTAGAGGACTAGACCAGGTTAATTCCCAACCTGAACCCAGGTAGAGGACTAGACCAGGTTAATTCCCAACCTGAACCCAGGTAGAGGACTAGACCAGGTTAATTCACAACCTGAACCCAGGTGAACCCAGGTAGAGGACTAGACCAGGTTAATTCCCAACCTGAACCCAGGTAGAGGACTAGACCAGGTTAATTCACAACCTGAACCCAGGTAGAGGACTAGACCAGGTTAATTCACAACCTGAACCCAGGTAGAGGACTAGACCAGGTTAATTCCCAACCTGAACCCAGGTAGAGGACTAGACCAGGTTAATTCACAACCTGAACCCAGGTAGAGGACTAGACCAGGTTAATTCCCAACCTGAACCCAGGTAGAGGACTAGACCAGGTTAATTCCCAACCTGAACCCAGGTAGAGGACTAGACCAGGTTAATTCCCAACCTGAACCCAGGTAAAGGACTAGACCAGGTTAATTCACAACCTGAACCCAGGTAGAGGACTAGACCAGGTTAATTCCCAACCTGAACCCAGGTAGAGGACTAGACCAGGTTAATTCCCAACCTGAACCCAGGTAGAGGACTAGACCAGGTTAATTCCCAACCTGAACCCAGGTAGAGGACTAGACCAGGTTAATTCCCAACCTGAACACAGGTAGAGGACTAGACCAGGTTAATTCCCAACCTGAACCCAGGTAGAGGACTAAACCAGGTTAATTCCCAACCTGAACCCAGGTAGAGGACTAGACCAGGTTAATTCCCAACCTGAACACAGGTAGAGGACTAGACCAGGTTAATTCACAACCTGAACCCAGGTAGAGGACTAGACCAGGTTAATTCCCAACCTGAACCCAGGTAGAGGACTAGACCAGGTTAATTCACAACCTGAACACAGGCTGAACTGCTCTGTGTACTGACTAACTACTCTATCATCTTCTAGAAGGGTTCCTATCTCTCTAAAGAAGTCCTGCCACTGGCTGAACTGCTCTCTGTACTGACTAACTACTCTATCATCTTCTAGAAGGGTTCCTATCTCTCTAAAGAAGTCCTGCCACTGGCTGAACTGCTCTGTGTACTGACTAACTACTCTATCATCTTCTAGAAGGGTTCCTATCTCTCTAAAGAAGTCCCCTGCCACTGGCTGAACTGCTCTCTGTACTGACTAACTACTCTATCATCTTCTAGAAGGGTTCCTATCTCTCTAAAGAAGTCCTGCCACTGGCTGAACTGCTCTGTGTACTGACTAACTACTCTATCATCTTCTAGAAGGGTTCCTATCTCTCTAAAGAAGTCCTGCCACTGGCTGAACTGCTCTGTGTACTGACTAACTACTCTATCATCTTCTAGAAGGGTTCCTATCTCTCTAAAGAAGTCCTGCCACTGGCTGAACTGCTCTGTGTACTGACTAACTACTCTATCATCTTCTAGAAGGGTTCCTATCTCTCTAAAGAAGTCCTGCCACTGGCTGAACTGCTCTGTGTACTGACTAACTACTCTATCATCTTCTAGAAGGGTTCCTATCTCTCTAAAGAAGTCCTGCCACTGGCTGAACTGCTCTGTGTACTGACTAACTACTCTATCATCTTCTAGAAGGGTTCCTATCTCTAAAGAAGTCCTGCCACTGGCTGCCACTGGCTGAACTGCTCTGTGTACTGACTAACTACTCTATCATCTTCTAGAAGGGTTCCTATCTCTCTAAAGAAGTCCTGCCACTGGCTGAACTGCTCTGTGTACTGACTAACTACTCTATCATCTTCTAGAAGGGTTCCTATCTCTCTAAAGAAGTCCTGCCACTGGCTGAACTGCTCTGTGTACTGACTAACTACTCTATCATCTTCTAGAAGGGTTCCTATCTCTCTAAAGAAGTCCTGCCACTGGCTGAACTGCTCTGTGTACTGACTAACTACTCCATCATCTTCTAGAAGGGTTCCTATCTCTCTAAAGAAGTCCTGCCACTGGCTGAACTGCTCTGTGTACTGACTAACTACTCCATCATCTTCTAGAAGGGTTCCTATCTCTCTAAAGAAGTCCTGCCACTGGCTGAACTGCTCTGTGTACTGACTAACTACTCCATCATCTTCTAGAAGGGTTCCTATCTCTCTAAAGAAGTCCTGCCACTGGCTGAACTGCTCTGTGTACTGACTAACTACTCTATCATCTTCTAGAAGGGTTCCTATCTCTCTAAAGAAGTCCTGCCACTGGCTGAACTGCTCTGAAGGGTTCCTATCTCTCTAAAGTACTGACTAACTACTCTATCATCTTCTAGAAGGGTTCCTATCTCTCTAAAGAAGTCCTGCCACTGGCTGAACTGCTCTGTGTACTGACTAACTACTCTATCATCTTCTAGAAGGGTTCCTATCTCTCTAAAGAAGTCCTGCCACTGGCTGAACTGCTCTGTGTACTGACTAACTACTCTATCATCTTCTAGAAGGGTTCCTATCTCTCTAAAGAAGTCCTGCCACTGGCTGAACTGCTCTGTGTACTGACTAACTACTCTATCATCTTCTAGAAGGGTTCCTATCTCTCTAAAGAAGTCCTGCCACTGGCTGAACTGCTCTGTGTACTGACTAACTACTCTATCATCTTCTAGAAGGGTTCCTATCTCTCTAAAGAAGTCCTGCCACTGGCTGAACTGCTCTGTGTACTGACTAACTACTCTATCATCTTCTAGAAGGGTTCCTATCTCTCTAAAGAAGTCCTGCCACTGGCTGAACTGCTCTGTGTACTGACTAACTCTATCATCTTCTAGAAGGGTTCCTATCTCTCTAAAGAAGTCCTGCCACTGGCTGAACTGCTCTGTGTACTGACTAACTACTCTATCATCTTCTAGAAGGGTTCCTATCTCTCTAAAGAAGTCCTGCCACTGGCTGAACTGCTCTGTGTACTGACTAACTACTCTATCATCTTCTAGAAGGGTTCCTATCTCTCTAAAGAAGTCCTGCCACTGGCTGAACTGCTCTGTGTACTGACTAACTACTCTATCATCTTCTAGAAGGGTCCTATCTCTCTAAAGAAGTCCTGCCACTGGCTGAACTGCTCTGTGTACTGACTAACTACTCTATCATCTTCTAGAAGGGTTCCTATCTCTCTAAAGAAGTCCTGCCACTGGCTGAACTGCTCTGTGTACTGACTAACTACTCTATCATCTTCTAGAAGGGTTCCTATCTCTCTAAAGAAGTCCTGCCACTGGCTGAACTGCTCTGTGTACTGACTAACTACTCTATCATCTTCTAGAAGGGTTCCTATCTCTCTAAAGAAGTCCTGCCACTGGCTGAACTGCTCTGTGTACTGACTAACTACTCTATCAT
>NW_027011684.1:0-22703 GCF_036934945.1 Oncorhynchus masou masou | reverse complement strand
TCTGTTCTCTGCTGTGGTCTGGTCTGTTCTGCTGCTGTGGTCTGGTCTGTTCTGTTCTCTGCTGTGGTCTGGTCTGTTCTGTTCTCTGCTGTGGTCTGCTTTCTGCTGTGGTCTGTTCTGGTCTGTTCTGTTCTCTGCTGTGGTCTGTTCTCTGCTCTGTTCTGGTCTGTTCTCTGCTCTGTTCTGGTCTGTTCTCTGCTGTGTTCTGTTCTGTTCTCTGCTGTGGTCTGTTCTCTGTTCTCTGCTGTGGTCTGGTCTGTTCTGTTCTCTGCTGTGGTCTGTCTCTGCTTCTGTTCTCTGCTCTGTTCTGGTCTGTTCTCTGCTGTGGTCTGGTCTGTTCTGTTCTCTGCTGTGTTCTGTTCTGTTCTCTGCTGTGGTCTGTTCTCTGTTCTCCGTTCTGGTTTGTTGTGGTCTGTTCTGGTCTGCCACAACACCCCTAGGGAGGCAGCCCAGGATGCTGTAGCGAGACACCACCAGACGTTTAACATTGTAACACACAGACAGACACTGACATCAAAACAGCCATCAGTAGGTGTGGGAGAGGAGAGGTAAAAGTGGCTTAGTGGATATAATCATGTGTTAGACACACCTGGAGCCTGACTGGTGCTGTGCCACTGCACACGCCACGGGGCCTCGTAACACCGTGTGTGTCTGACTGGTGCTGTGCCACTGCACACGCCACGGGGCCTCGTAACACCGTGTGTGTCTGACTGGTGCTGTGCCACTGCACACGCCACGGGGCCTCGTAACACCGTGTGTGTCTGACTGGTGCTGTGCCACTGCACACGCCACGGGGCCTCGTAACACCGTGTGTGTCTGACTGGTGCTGTGCCACTGCACACGCCACGGGGCCTCGTAACACCGTGTGTGTCTGACTGGTGCTGTGCCACTGCACACGCCACGGGGCCTCGTAACACCGTGTGTGTCTGACTGGTGCTGTGCCACTGCACACGCCACGGGGCCTCGTAACACCGTGTGTGTCTGACTGGTGCTGTGCCACTGCACACGCCACGGGGCCTCGTAACACCGTGTGTGTCTGACTGGTGCTGTGCCACTGCACACGCCACGGGGCCTCGTAACACCGTGTGTGTCTGACTGGTGCTGTGCCACTGCACACGCCACGGGGCCTCGTAACACCGTGTGTGTCTGACTGGTGCTGTGCCACTGCACACGCCACGGGGCCTCGTAACACCGTGTGTGTCTGACTGGTGCTGTGCCACTGCACACGCCACGGGGCCTCGTAACACCGTGTGTGTCTGACTGGTGCTGTGCCTGCACCGGGGCCTCGTAACACCGTGTGTGTCTGACTGGTGCTGTGCCACGGGGCCTCGTAACACCGTGTGTGTCTGACTGGTGCTGTGCCACTGCACACGCCACGGGGCCTCGTAACACCGTGTGTGTCTGACACAAATGCACACTGACATACTGAGGTAGTTGGGGATTCATTACCACCCCCCCACAACTTCTTCCGGTGTCATGGCAACAGGGAAACAGATACATCCCTGGAGCTCAGACCCGGTTGTGTCAGTCCACAGGTGAGGTGGCAGCCACGGGCACAGGTACGGTAAGCCCAACCCACCACCACACTCCTCCTTTCTTTCCTCTCTCTTTCAACAGCGAGATGAGCAGGCCACAGCTGTCAGCGGCCATGACACCAGACAGAGGAAACATGTCAGAGTGGGTTTGTGTTTTCTGAGAGACAGTAAATTGGCCGACATGGCGTCACCAAGTCACACAAAGGACAGCCACTCCCGAGTCTCTCGGCAGCATTTGCACAGAAGACAAGATAGAAAACAGAGCCTCCTCTCCTCTGGCTCAGCACTTTGACAGTGTCTTGCTGTGTAATGTTCTGTCTGTTAACGACGTGGTTGTAAACACTCCTTCCCTTCACCTTTCTCTCTCCCATCTGCCGGTTTGCTTTCGCTCCGCAAATGTGAGACTAGCGCCGTAGCCACGGCAACACCACAATGGCCCTCAGCTGTAGAGTGAGAGCGTGTCTCTATTATGTACTAATAGCTTAATGTCTGTGGGTGTGTGTGTGTTTTATGGTATGTCCTATAATTACAAGTGCAACTTGTACGACAATTGCTTAACTTAACCAACACTCCTTTCAACTCCTCTCTGCCACAGTGAAGTCATTGTGAGTGCCAAGCACAATATCAGTGTCCACATCTTCAAGGGGCTCCACCACTCTCTCTCTCTCTCTCTCTACTGACCAGAGTGGTGACTTTGAAGATTATTTATATTTGATTTTTTTACTGCTTTTGGTCCATGTCAAACCTCTCACTCTTCATGCACAAAACTCTCTAATGTTGGAAGGATCAAAACAAAAGTTGTTCTCAACCAGTTTATTTTAAAAAGCATAGCATCTGAGTCTGCAATTTAACTATTATTTTTTAACTCTACTTTATCTTAGCACCACTCGCTGCCCAATGTGCTCATATGACATTTTCCTTACGTGTCTAAAAACCAACGAGCTAAACTGATATCAAAAACAGTTAGTCCAACAAGCATGATCATCACTGTGGCTGCTGGCTAACCTTCACACCATCTGTGATGACAGGGTCTCTGAAGTTCATGTCAGAGTATTTGGATCATTTTTATTTAACCTTCATTTCCACAGGTTTTTCTCATAGAGATAACATCTACTTTTCAAGGGAGACCTGGTCCGACAGCAGCAAGAGAACCAACGTTTCACAAAAAACTACTTACATACACTAACACAACATTGAACAAAACTATAGACACACATACAGTACAACAATTTCATATTACGTAAAGAAACACAAAATGTCATAACTAAAAAACAGCGGTCCTAAAGACAATTACACTCTTCCATGATATTTATAATCGATCAAGTGTTTAAACTCCACCAAGGTTTTAGATCGGTAAAGAAGCTGAGAGCAGCATGATATACTGGATCAAGTGGGTAGAGGCCTGCATACACTACTGGCCAAAAGCTTTACAACACCGACTCAAGGCTTTTTCTTTGTTTTCACTATTTTCTACATTGTAGAATAATAGTGAAGACATCAAAACTATGAAATAACACATGGAATCATGTAGTAACCAAAAAAAAGTGTTAAAAAACAGATTCTTCAAAGTAGCCACCCTTTGCCTTGATGACCGCTTTGCACACTCTTGGCATTCTCTCAACCAGCTTCATGAGGTAGTCACCTGGAATGCATTTTAATTAACAGGTGTGCCTTCTAAAAAAGTTAATTTGTGGAATTTCTTTCCTTCTTAATGCGTTTGAGCCAATCAGGTGTGTTGTGACAAGGTAGGGGGTATACAGAAGACAGCACTAATTGGTAAAAGACCAAGAGCTCAAATAAGCAAAGAGAAATGACACACATCATTACTTTAAGACATGAAGGTCAGTCAACATGGAACATTTCAAGAACTTTGTTCAAGTGCAGTTGCAAAAACCATCAAGCGCTATGATGAAACTGGTTCTCATGAGGACCGCCACAGGAAAGGAAGACCCAGAGTTACCTCTGCTGCAGAAGATACGTTCATTAGAGTTACCAGCCTCAGAAATTGCAGCCCAAATAAATGCTTCACAGAGTTCAAGTAACAGACACATCTCAGCTAGAGGTCGACCGATTATGATGTTTCAATACCGATACCGATTATTGGAGGACCAAAAAAAGCTGATACCAATTAATAGGCCGATTTCTATTTATATTTGTAATAATGACAATTACAACAATACAGAATGAACACTGAACCCTTTTATTTTAACTTAATATAATACATCAATAAAATCTATTTAGTCTCAAATAAATAATGAAACATGTTCAATTTGGTTTAAATAATGCAAAAACACAGTGTTGGAGAAGAAGCTAAAAGTGCAATATGTGCCATGTAAAAAAGCTAACGTTTAAGTTCCTTGCTCAGAACATATGAAAGCTGGTGGTTCAATATTCCCAGTAAAGAAGTTTTAGGTTGTAGTTATTATAGGAATTATGACGCGTCGACTATTTCTCTCTATACCATTTGTATTTCATATACCTTTTGACTATTGGATGTTCTAATAGGCACTATAGTATTGCCAGCCTAATCTCAGGAGTTGATAGGCTGGAAGTCATAAACAGCGCTGTGCTTCAAGCATTGCTAAGAGCTGCTCGCTAACGCAGTAAAGTGCTGTTTGAATGAATGCTTACGAGCCTGCTGCTGCCTACCACCGCTCAGTCAGACTGCTCTATCAAATATCAAATCATAGACTTAACTATAATAAACACACAGAAATACGAGCCTTTGGTCATTAATATGGTTAAATCTGGAAACGTTCATTTCGAAAACAAAACGTTTATTCTTTCAGTGAAATACGGAACCGCTACGTATTTTATCTAACGGGTGGCATCCCTAAGTCTAAATATTGCTGTTACATTGCACAACCTTCAATGTTCTGTCATAATTATGTACAGTCTTTGTTAGGAAGAAACCAGTTCGCAGAGCCAGGCAGCCCAAACTGTTGCATATACCCTGACTCTGCTTGCACTGAACGCAAGAGAAGTGACACCATTTCCCTAGTTAAAATAAATGCATGTTAACAGTCAATATTAACTAAATATGCAGTTTTAACAATATATACTTCTGTGTATTAATTTTAAGGCATTGATGTTTATTGTTAGGTACATTTGTGCAACGAATGTGCTTTTTTTCACAAATGCGCTTTGTTAAATCATCACCCGTTTGGTGAAGTAGGCTGTGATTCGATGATAAATAAACAGGCACCGCACTGATTATATGCAACGCAGGACAAGCTAGTTAAACTAGTAATATCATCAACCATGTGTAGTTAACTAGTGATTATGTTAAGATTGATTGCTTTTTATAAGATAAGTTTAATGCTAGCTAGCAATTTACCTTGGCTCATTGCAGCCACAAGGTCTTTTGACGCTGCACTCGTGTAACAGGTGGTCAGCCTGCCACGCAGTTATCTCATGGATTGCAATGTAATCGGCCAAAATCTGCATCCAAAAAGGCTGATTACCAATTGTTATGAAAACTTGAAATTGGCCCAAATGAATCATGCTGATTAATCGGTCGACCTCTAATCTCAACATCAACTGTTCAGAGGAGACTGTGTGAATCAGGCCTTCATGGTTGAATTCCTGCAACAACAAAAAAAACACTACTAAAGGACACCAATAATAAGAAGAGACTTGCTTGGGCCAAGAAACACGAGCAATGGACAATAGACCGTGAAAATCTGTCCTTTGGTCTGATGAGTGCAAATTTGAGAGATTTGTTTCCAACCGCCGTGTCTTTGTGAGACGCAGAGTAGGTGAACAGATGATGTCCGCATGTGTAGTTCCCACCCTGAAGCATGGAGGAAGAGGTGTGATGTGTGGGGGTGCTTTGCTGGTGACACTGTCTGTGATTTATTTAGAATTCAGGGTACACTTAACCAGCATGACTACCACAGCATTCTGCAGCGATATCCCATCCCATCTGGTTTGCGCTTAGCGGGACTATCATTTGCTTTTCAACAGGACAATGACCAAACACCGATGATTAACGACTCATGATGCAATTGTAACAACATACAATATCTCAAGTCCTTTTGTTGTTCACCTTCCCAGAATTCCTCACACTCAAATGCTGACCTTATTATCTCCCAAGAGAACTCTCCTCGGTTATAGTCACAGCCGTGTATATCCCTCCGCAAGCGTATACAGATGAAGTCGGAAGTTTACATACAGTTAGGTTGGAGTCATTAAAACTCGTTTTTCAACCACTCCACACATTTCTTGTTAACTTCTTGGATATAGGGGGCGCTATTTTAATTTTTGGATGAAAAATGTTCCCGTTTTAAACAAGATATTTTGTCACGAAAAGATGCTCGACTATGCATATAATTGACAGCTTTGGAAGGAAAACCCTCTGACGTTTCCAAAACTGCAAAGATATTGTCTGAGTGCCACAGAACTGATGTTACAGGCGAAACCCAGATAAAAATCCAATCAGGAAGTGCTGCATTTTTTGAAACCGCCTCATGCCAATATGGCTGTGAATGGGCCACAAATGAGCTTAGGCTTTCTGTCGCTTCCCCAAGGTGTCGACAGCATTGTGACGTATTTGTAGGCATATCATTGGAAGATTGACCATAAGAGACTATATCTACCAGTGGTCGCTTGGTGTCCTCCATTGCAATTATTGCGTAATCTCCAGCTGCAGTATTTTTCCGTTTGCTTCTGATGAGAAGCAAACTGCCACCACTGATAGATTATCGAATAGATATGTGAAAAACACCTTGAGGATTGATTCTAAACAACGTTTGCCATGTTTCTGTTGATATTATGGAGCTAATTTGGAAAAAGTTTGGCGTTTGTAGTCACTGAATTTTCCTGTCTTTTTCTTTACCAAACGTGATGAACAAAATGGAGCTATTTCGCCAACATAAATAATATTTTTGGAAAAAATTAACATTTGCTATCTAACTGAGAGTCTCGTCATTGAAATCATCCGAAGTTCTTCAAAGGTAAATTATTTTATTTGAATGCTTTTCTTGTTTTTGTGAAAATGTTGCCTGCTGAATGCTAGGCTTAATGATATGCTAGGCTATCAATACTCTTACACAAATGCTTGTGTAGCTTTGGTTGAAAAGCATATTTTGAAAATCTGAGATGACAGTGTTGTTAACAAAAGGCTAAGCTTGTGTTTCAATATATTTATTTCATTTCATTTGCGATTTTCATGAATAGAAAAAGTTGCGTTATGCTAATGCGTTATAGTTGAAGTATTTTTCTGTCGATTTCTCAGCCAAGCAGGATGTACAAACGTGAAAAGGAACATTTGCTATCTAACTAGGAGTCTCTGAGTGAAAGCATCTGAAGTTCTTCAAAGGTAAATGATTTAATTTGGTTGCTTTTCTTATTTTTGTGAAAATGTTGCCCTGCCAGCACAGCCTAGCATAGCATTATGCCATGCTAAACTTACACAAATGCTTGTCTAGCGTTGGCTGTAACGCATATTTTGAAAATTTGAGATGACAGTGTTGTTAACAAAGGCTAAGCTTGTGTTCGAATATATTTATTTCATTTCATTTGTGATTTTCATGAATAGGAAACGTTGCGTTATGGTAATGCACTTGAGGCTATGATTACGCTCCCGGATACGGGATTGCTCGTCGCTAGAGGTTAACAAACTATAGTTTTGGCAAGTAGGTTAGGACATCTACATGACACAAGTAATTTTTCCAACAATTGTTTACAGACAGATTATTTCACTTATAGTTCCCTATATCATAATTCCAGTGGGTCAGAAGTTTACATACACTAAGTTGACTGTGCCTTTAAACAGCTTGGACAATTCCAGAAAATGTCATGGCTTTAGAAGCTTCTGATAGTCTAATTGACATAATTTGTCAATTGGAGGTGTACCTGTGGATGTACTTCAAGGTCTACCTTCAAACTCAGTGACTCTTTGCTTGACATCATGGGAAAATCAAAAGAAATCAGCCAAGACCTCAGAAAAAAATGGAGACCTCCACAAGTCTGGTTCATCCTTGGGAGAATTTCCAAACGCCTGAAGACACATTCATCTGTACAAACAATAGTACGCAAGCATAAACACCATGGGACCACGCAGCCGTCAAACCGCTCAGGAAGGAGACGCATTCTGTTTCCTAGGGATGAACGTACTTTGGTGCTTAAAGTGCAAATCAATCCCAGAAAAACAGCAAAGGACCTTGTGCAGATGCTAGAGGAAACAGGTACAAAAGTACCACAGTAAAACGAGTCCTATATCAACATAACCTGAAAGGCCGCTCAGCAAGGAAGAAGCCACTGCTCCAAAACCGCCATAAAAAACAGACTACGGTTTGCAACTGCACATAGGGACAAAGATCGTACTTGGAGAAATGTCCTCTGGTCTGATGAAACAAAAATAGAACTGTTTGGCCATAATGACCATCGTTGTTTGAAGGAAAAAGGGAGGCTTGCAAGCCAAAGAACACCATCCCAACCGTGAAGCACGGGGGTGGCAGCATCATGTTGTGGGGTGCTTTGCTGCAGGAGGGACTGGTGCACATCACAAAATAGATGGCATCATGAGGAATTAAAATTATGTGGATATATTAAAGCGACATCTCAAGACATGTGTTACCTTTATTTTACTAGGCAAGTCAGTTAAGAACAAATTCTTATTTTCAATGACGGCCTAGGAACAGTGGGTTAACTGCCTGTTCAGGGGCAGAACGACAGATTTGTACCTTGTCAGCTCGGGGATTAGAACTTGCAACCTTTCGGTTACTAGTCCAACACTCTAACCACTAGGCTACCCTGCCGACATCAGTCAGGATGTTAAAGCTTGGTCACAAATGGGTCTCCTAAATGGACAATGACCCCAAGCATACTTCCAAAGTTGGACAACAAAGTCAAAGTATTGGAGAGGCCATCACAAAGCCCTGACCTCAATCCTAGAGAAACATTTTGGCAGAACCGAAAAAGCTTGTGCGAGCAAGGAGGCCTACCCACCTGACTCAGTTACACCAGCTCTGTCAGGAGGAATGGGCCAAAATTCACCCAACTTATTGTGGGAAGCTTGTGAAAGGCTACCCAAAACATTTGACCCAAGTTAAACAATTTAAAGGCAATACTACCAAATACTAATTGAGTGTATGTAAACATCTGACCCACTGGGAATGTGATGAAAGAAATAAAAGCTGAAATAAATCACTCTACTATTATTCTGACATTTCACATTCTTAAAATAAAGTGGTGATCCTAACTGACCCAAAACAGGGAATTTTTACTAGGATTAAATGTCAGGAATTGTGAAAAACTGTATGTAAACTTCTGGCTTCAACTGTTGACGGACATATTCAATCCATCCCTATCCCAGTCTGCTGTCACCACATGCTTCAAGATAGCCACCATTATTCCTGTTCCCAAGAAAGCAAAGGTAACTCTACTAAATGACTATTGCCCTGTAGCACTCACTTCTGTCATCATGAAGTGCTTTGAGAGACTAGTCAAGGACCATATCACCTCCACCCTACCTGACACCCTAGACCCACTCCAATTTGTTACCGCCCCAATAGGTCCACAGACGATGCAATCGCCATTACACTGCCCTATCTCACCTGGACAAGAGGAATACATATGTAATAATGCTGTTCATTGACTACAGCTCAGCATTCTACCCTCCAAACTCATCATTAAGCTTGAGACCCTGGTTCTCGATCCCCGCCCTGTGAAACTGGGTCCTAGACTTCCTGATTGGCTGCCCCCAGGTGATGAAGGTAGGAAACAACATCTCCACCCCGCTGATCCTCAACACTGGGGCACCACAAGGGTGCATTTTCCAGCCCCCTCCTGTACTCCTGTTCACCTACTACTGCGTGGCCATGCACGCCTCCAACTCAATCATCAGTTTGCAGGCAACCCTACAGTGGTAGGTTTGCTTACCAACAACGACGAGACAGCCTACAGGGAGGAGGTGAGGGCCCTCAAAGTGTAGCATCAGTAAAATAACCTCTCAATGTCAGCAAAACAAAATAAATGATCAAGGACTTCAGGAAACAGCAAAGGGAGCATCCCCTTATCCACATCGATGGGACAACAGTAGAGAAGGGGAAGTTCCTCTGTATCTCTGAAATGGTCCAAGCACACAGACAGTGTGGTGAAGAAGGCGCAACCTCAGGAGGCTGAAAAAACCTGGCTTGTCACCGAAAACCCTTCTAACTTTTACAGATGCACAATTGAGAGCATCCTGTCGGGCTGTTTTACCACCTGGTACGGCAACTGCACCGCCCACAACCGCAGGGCTCTCCAGAGGGTGGTGCTGTCTGCACAACGCATCACCGGGGCAAACTACCTGCCCTCCAGGACACCTACACCACCCGATGTCACAGGAAGGCCAAAAGGATAATCAAGGACAACAACCACCCGAGTCACTGTCTGTTCACCCTGCTATCATCCAGAAGGTGAGGTCAGTACAGGTGCATCAGAGCAGAGACAGAGAGATAGAAGCTGTTTTTCAATCTCAAGGCTATCAGATTGTTAAACAGCCACCACTAGCACAGAGGCAGCTGTCTACCTATAGACTTGATATCATTGGCCACTTTAATAAATGGAACACTTGCCACTTTAATAAATGGAACACTATTCCACTTTAATAAATGGAACACTATTCCACTTTAATAATGCCATTTTAAGAATGTTTACATATCTCACATTACTCATCTCATATGTACTGTTATCCTTCACTATCTATTGCATCTTAGCTGCTCTGTCACTGCTCATCTATATATTTTATATTTATATATTCTCATCCCATTCCTTTATTGTGTGTATTAGGTTTAGTTGTGGAATTTGTTAGATATCACCTGTTAGATACTGCTGCACTGTCGGATCTAGAAGCAGAAGAATTTCGCTAGACTCGCGACTGCTAACCATGTGTATGTGACCAATAACATTTGATTTGACACACCTCCAGGCTGTGTAGGGGCTATTTGACCAAAAGGAGAGTGATGGAGTGCTGCATCAGATGATCTAGCCTCCACAATCACCCAACCTCAACCCAATTGAGATGGTTTGGGATGAGTTAGACCGCAGAGTGAAGAAAAGCAGCCAACAAGTGCTCAGCATATGTGGGAACTCCTTCAAGACATTTGGAAAAGCATCTAGGTGAAGCTGGTTGACAGAATGCCAAGAGTGTGCAAAGCTGCCATCCAGGCAAAGGGTGGCTACTTAGAAGAATCTCAAATATAACATTATTTTGATTTGTTTAACACTTTTCTGGTTACTACATGATTCCATATGTGTTATTTCATAGTTTTGATGTCTTCCCTATTATTCTGTAATGTAGAAAATAGTAAAAATAAAGAAAAATCCTTGAATGAGTAGGTGTCCAAACTTTTGACAGGTACTGTACATCGTACCAGCTCCTGCCTGGCATCCAGAAGAAAAACAAGCCTTATGCCGGTAATAAAAACCTATTTTCAGCTGGAGCTTCCTTATCAAGTTCTCCACATGAACAGTGAAGCTCAGCTTGTCATCCACCCACACTCCCAACTATTTGTACACTTGGACTTTCTCTATAGTATGTTCATCCAATGTATGTGTGACTGTATGGGAGTGTGTGTCTGCCTGTCAGTGTCTGCCTGTCAGTGTCTGCCTGTCAGTGTCTGCCTGTCAGTGTCTGCCTGTCAATGTCTGCGTACACTTACTTGCATGCTTGGTGTGTGTTTGTGTGTATGTCTGCCAACCTGTCTTCTTCTGTCTGTCTGTTCTGCTCTGTCCGGTCTTTCTGACTGTCTGCCTACCTGTCTGTCTGTCCACTCCATCTGTCTGGTCTGCTCTGCTCTGGGTCTGCACTGCTCTGTGTGTGTCTGCTGGTGTCTGTCTACAGGAACTGCAGATGCTCCTCTCCCTTCTCTCTCATATTTTACAGCCCAATGGTGGCCTGCCTGCCCTACAATAAAATAAATCTGTGCAAAAATGTGTTAATGTTTGTTTGGCTGAAGTTTCAAAGTGAACTGCAAATATGTCTTTCCTTCTCTAACCTTGCTCTTTAAAATGGGAATTTCACAATTTTTTCAACTTTTGAGGTTGCCATCATCTCCAGCCCACCCCAAGCATCAAATCTGTGTCTGGCCTGGCTGTTTTCTATATTTTGAGTAAAAACTGCAGAAGTGTGTTTCAATGACATGTTCTGTGCACCCTGCTGATTTTAACCAATTATGTAGGCATTGCCACTAATTGTCTACCAATTTGTTGATGATGTCACTGGATACCCAGCCAGCACTTATGTTCCTGATTTTCCAGAAACGTGCCACATGCAACAGTGCTGTGAAATGACATTTGAAATGTCCCTTTAGCTTACCCAGCCAGAAAAGTTCCCCTTGAGGAAGCCAGAAGTGTACTGCTCCAACCTGACTTTACATACCCAGCCAGAACTGTACTGCTGATGACATTTCTTTACATACCCAGCCAGCACTGTCCTGCGAGAACCCTGCTCTTTACATACCCAGCCAGTTTGGTTTTTTTTTGACCCTGTCTCTTTACATACCCACCAGCACTGTACTGCTGACCCTGCTCTTTACATACCCAGCCAGAACTGTACTGCTGCTGACACTGATCTTCAAACCCTGCTCTTACATACCCAGCCAGAACTGTACTGATGACCTGATATTTAATACCCAGCCAGCTCTGTACTGATACACTGATCTTTAACTACCCAGCCAGCACTGTACTCTTTACATGCTTAACCTGATCTTTAACCACCAGCCAGCACTGTACTGTACTGCTGACCCTGCTCTTTACAAACCCAGCAAGCACTGTACTGCTGACGGCTAACCTGACCCACCTTTACATACCCAGCCAGAACTGTGCTGCTAACCCTGCTCTTTACATACCCAGCCAGTACTGTGCTGCTGACCCTGCTCTTTACATACCCAGCCAGCACTGTACTGCTGACCTGCATCCACATACCCAGCCAGCACTGTACCTGCTTTACAACCCAGCCAGCACTGTACTGCTAACCTGATCTTTAACTACCCAGCCAGCACTGTACTGATGACCCTGATATTTAACTACCCAGCCAGAACTGTACTGCTAATACCCAGCCAGCCTGTACTGTACTTAACTACCCAGCCAGCACTGCTAACCTGCCTTCACATGCCAGCACTGTACTGCTGACCCTGCTCTTTACATACCCAGCCAGCACTGTACTGACTGCTGACCCTGATCTTTACATACCCAGCCAGCACTGTACTGATGACCCTGATCTTTACATACCCAGCCAGCACTGTACTGTACTGCTAACCTGCTCTTCACTTTACATACCCAGCCAGCACTGTACTGTACTGCTAACCTGATCTTTAACTACCCAGCCAGCACTGTACTGTACTGCTGACACTGATCTTTACATACCCAGCCAGCACTGTACTGTACTGACACTGATTTTAATACCATCAGAAACTAGCACTGTGATGCTTACTTGTGACAGACAGACCAGGGACCACCGAGCCAGCACTGTACTGTGTGCCACCGTGATCTTTGACCCCTGCTAGAAGGGCACTACCCCTTGCACTGTCTGCGGGACCGGTTCTTTAAATCAAGAATCCCAGCCAGCCGTAAAAGGCTCCTTTACTGTACCCAGCCAGCACTGTGCTGCTAACACTGATCTTACATACCCAGCCAGCACTGTACTGTACGGCTAACCTCCTTTACACCAGCCAGTTTTGAAAATGGGCTACCTTATTATACCCAGCCAGCACTGTACTGCTGATCCATGTGTCTTTAATACCCAGCCAGCGTTTGGGTACTGTACTGCTAACCTGACCTTTACATACCCAGCCAGCACTGTACTTTTATTATTATCATCCCCTCCAGAAGAAATCTGCTCAGTCCCTCTGCTACTGGGTCTAACACTGACTTACATTGCAGCCAGCAGTGTGTGTGCATGTGTGAACCTGCTCTCTTTCACCCCCAGCCAGCACTGTTATTTTCCCCCTGCCTGTCTGTCTCTGGGACCCAGGAATCTCAGGAAAGATACTGCAGGTGTGTTGGTCTGTACTGGTAACCCTGCTCTTTCCACACACAGAATTCAAATGTACTTACTGCTGACACTGATCTCTCCAGCACCACCCCAGCATCAGCATCTGTACTGTACTGTCACTTTTTCCACAGACATTAGCACAGGAAGATTAAGTACTCCCTTTATCTCCTCACTGATTTTACATACCCTGTCTGCTCTGTACTGTACTGTGACATTTTTCTTTCCCATACCCAGCCAGCACTGTACTGCTGACACTGATCTTTACATACCCAGCCAGCACTGTACTCTGACCTCTGATCTTTACATACCCAGCCAGCACTGTACTGAGACACTGGGATCTTTACATACCCAGCCAGCACTCTACTGTACTCTACACTGTCTCTTTACATACCCAGCCAGCACTGTACTGTACTCTGACTCTCTCTTTACATCCCAGCCAGAACTGTACTGCTGACACTGCTCTCTCTCCCAGCCAGCACTGTACTCTGACCCTCTCTTTCCATACCCAGCCAGCACTGTACTGTACTGCTGACCCTCTCTTTACATACCCAGCCAGCACTGTCCTGTCTGATCTTTACATACCCAGCCAGCACTGTACTGTACTGCTACCCTCTCTTTACCCCAGCCAGTGTACTGTACTGCTCTCCCCTGCTCTTTACATACCCTCCCCGCCTGTGTGTCTCCCTACCCAGCCAGCACTGTCTGTCTCCCTTTCTCCCCAGCACTGTGTGTCTCCCTCTTTAACTACCCAGCCAGCACTGTACTGTACTGCTCCCCGCCTGATGTGTCTCCCTACCCAGCCAGCACTGTACTGTACTGCTGACCCTGCCTGTGTGTCTACCCTCCCAGCCTGTACTGTCTGCTAACCTGCCTGTGTGTCTCCATACCCCCAGCCTGTGCTGTCTCCCTCTCTTCCCCGCCTGCACTGTCTCCCTCTCTCCCTGCTCTTTACTACCCAGCCAGCACTGTGTGTCTCCCTTTCTCCCAGCCAGTGTGTCTGTCTCTGACCTGATCTTTACATCCCAGCCAGCACTGTACTGTACTGCTAACCCCTTTACATACCCAGCCGCCTGTGTGTCTGACCCTGATCTTTCTCCCCGCCAGCACTCCCTCCTCCCATGCCTGTGTGTCTCCATCCCCCAGCACTGTGTGTCTGCTAACCTGATCTTTAACTCCCAGCCAGCACTGTACTGTACTCTGACCTGTGTGTTTCCCTCTCTCCCCGCACTGTGTGTCTGACACTGATCTCTCATACCCAGCCAGCTGTACTGTACTGATGACACTGATCTTTACATACCCAGCCAGCACTGTCTCTGTCTCTGACCTGATGTGTACATCCCCAGCCAGCCTGTGTGTACTGCTGACCTGATGTTTCATCCCCGCCTGTGTGTACTGTACTTCCCATGCCTGATCTTTACATACCCCCAGCACTGTACTGTACTCCCTGACTCCCTTTACATACCCAGCCAGCACTGTACTGTACTCTGACCTGATCTTTACATACCCAGCCAGCACTGTACTGTACTGCTGACCTGACCTTTACATACCCAGCCAGCACTGTGTGTCTCCCTGATCTTTCATACCCAGCCAGCACTGTACTGTACTCTGACATGCCTGTGTGTCTCATACCCTCCAGCATCTGTCTGTACTGCTCTGTCTCTCCCCCCTCCCCCCTGTCCCTCCCTCCGTCTGTCTGTCTCTCTCCCCTCTCTGTATGTCTTTCTCTCCTCCCTCCCTCTGTCTCCCTGACTCCTCTCTTGTGTCTCTCTGTATTTCAGTCTGCTGAAATGACTTTATTATCCCCCTCCGTCTCTGACACTCTGTCTCTGTCCATGACCTCTCCTCGGTCTCCATCTCTCTCCTCTCTCCCTCACCAGAGGCAGCCACTGTCCTCTCCTCCGTCTTTCTCTCTCCTCTCTGTCCATCTCTCTCCCTCACCTGTCTCCCTCTCTCTCTCCCAGCCTGTCTGTCTGTGTCTCTGACCTTTACATCCCTCCCCAGCCTGTGTGTCTCCCTCTCTCCCCGCCTGTGTGTCTCCCTCTCCCCCGCCTGTGTGTCTCCCTCTCTCCCCGCCTGTGTGTCTCCCTCCCTCCCTGCCTGTGTGTCTCCCTCCCTCCCCGCCTGTGTCTCCCTCTCTCCCCCGCCTGTGTGTCTCCCTCTCCCCGCCTGTGTGTCTCCCTCTCTCCCCGCCTGTGACTCCTCCCTCTCTCCCCGCCTGTGTGTCTCCTCCTCCCCGCCTGTGTGTCTCCCTCTCCCCGCCTGTGTGTCTCCCTCTCTCCCCGCACTGTGTGTCTCCCCCCCCTCTCTCCCGCCTGTGTTTCTCCCTCTCTCCCCGCCTGTGTGTCTCCCTCCCTCCCTCCCCGCCTGTGTCTCCCTCCCTCCCCGCCTGTGTGTCTCCCTATTCTCCCCGCCTGTGTGTCTCCCTCTCTCCCCGCCTGTGTGTCTCCCTCTCTCCCCCGCTGTGTTCCCTCCTGCCTGTGTGTCCCCCTCTCTCCCCGCCTGTGTGTCTCCCTCTCTCCCCGCCTGTGTGTCTCCCCCCTCTCTCCCCCGCCTGTGTGTCTCCCTCTCTCCTCCCCGCCTGTGTCTCCCTCTCTCCCCGCCTGTGTGTCTCCCCTCTCTCCCCGCCTGTGTGTCCCCTCCCCGCCTGTGTGTCTCCCTCTCTCCCCCGCCTGTGTGTCTCCCTCCCTCCCCGCCTGTGTGTCTCCCTCTCTCCCCGCCTGTGTCTCCCTCCCTCCGCCTGTGTGTCTCCCTCTGTCTCCCGCCTGTGTCTCCCTCTCTCCCGCCTGTGTGTCTCCCTCTCTCCCCGCCTCTGTGTCTCCCTCTCTCCATGCCTGTGTGTCTCCCTCCCTCCTCCCGCCTGTGTGTCTCCCTCTCTCCCCCCCGCCTGTGTGTCTCCCTCTCCCCGCCTGTGTGTCTCCCTCTCTCCCCGTCTCCCCTGCCTGTGTCTCCCCTCTCCCCGCCTGTGTGTCTCCCTCTCCCCGCCTGTGTGTCTCCCTCTCTCCCCGCCTGTGTGTCTCCCTCTCTCCCCGCCTGTGTGTCTCCCTCTCCCCGCCTGTGTGTCTCCCTCTCTGCCCGCCTGTGTGTCTCCCTCTCTCCCCGCCTGTGTGTCTCCCTCTCTCCCCGCCTGTGTGTCTCCCTCTCTCCTCATGCCTGTGTGTCTCCCTCTCTCCCCGCCTGTGTGTCTCCCTCTCTCCCCGCCTGTGTGTCTCCCTCTCCCCACCTGTGTGTCTCCCTCTCTCCCCGCCTGTGTCTCCCTCTCTCCCCGCCTGTGTGTCTCCCTCTCTCCCCGCCTGTGTCTCTCTCCCTCTCTCGTTGGTTTAGGGTTACGAGAGGACTCTAGCAGTTGAAATTAAATGAAAGATTGGTGAAAACAACATGTGCCTTGCTCAGTGGCCGTTAGTGGAGTCAGTAATTTGTGATGTACTCCAAGGTGAACCCCCTGACCTCACAGAACAGTTATCCCTATAAAGCTTTCACAGGCAGTGTAGCCTAGTGGTTAGAGCATTGGACTAGTAACCGAAAGTTTGCAAGTTCAAATCCCCGAGCTGACAAGGTACAAATCTGTCGTTCTGCCCTGAACAGGCAGTTAACCCACTGTTCCTAGGCCGTCATTGAAAATAAGAATTTGTTCTTAACTGACTTGCCTAGTAAAATAAAGGTAAAAATAAAATAAACAGTCTTGATAGAAAAAAATGCATCTTATCTTAATAATCTTTCACTTTATGGAACCTTTCACTGTAAACAGTTTTAGGGTCAAAAATAAGTGCCTCAGAAAGGGTACCGTTTCATCTCTCGGTCTATACGCCAACTTCACCAGACCTGGCTGAAGTCTCAAATATAACATAGAGGAAACATCTCAACCCATTGAGATGTGAACTATCATAAGTTACCCCTAACCACAGACCATTCATGTGGATAATGATCTGATCCTGGACCAGTAGTTATGACATTTACCTTTCCCCCCAATTCCCAACCCATAGGTCATATCCATAGGTCATACCCATAGGTCAAGGGTCATAGACTCACCTGCTGGTACTCCTGGCAGACGTCTGGTTGGACCAGCGTATCAGCGATCTTCTGGAGGTGTGGTTTCAGAGCTCCCCGGAGCAGCCCCCAGCACGGCAGCCAGGACCATGAGGGGGTGTGGGGGAGGAGGAGGAGGAAGGGGTCTCCAAGTGGACCAGGAGCAGCTTGAGGAAGACCTCAGGGCTGACAAAGCTGTCCCCAGCAGCTTGGCAGACCTCAGACACTGCAGAGAGAGAGGGGGATACTATAGTTTATGGAATGATTTGCCATTATTACAGAGTGTATTTCACGCCAATAAAACACATTGAATTGATAGAGCAAAGAGAGAGCAGAGACCAATACAAGAGAGAAAGAGACAATAAGAGAGAAAGAAAGAGGACAAAAGAAAGAATTCAACATAACAGAAGACCACAGAAGAGAACGTAATTGGTCATAATCCATTATCAGCCAGTGGATCAGGGAACCATCAAATGCTTCCTCTTGGGGCAGGTGCATCCCAAGTCCGTAGGCCAGCCCAGCCTAACTGTCTCAGGGCTATAAGACACATATATCACGATTCACTGCTGTCTATTCTAAGGCCAGCAGGTGTCCTCTCATGACATGACCATCAAGATCAAGCCATTCACCACAGCAGCTCTGAAACATCTGTTTCTGGGAGGAAAGAATGTCAATGGAAATAGGCCATGAGCATGACAATAACGGAAATAACTTGAAGGAAGGAAGGAAGACCATTAGTACTGTGAGAAGTTTGTTAAAATGGTGCATCAGTCTACGGCTTGTTTCACAAAGATCTGTCAAGTGATGAACTGAAGTAGCCAACACACAGGTACTGTATATTGGACCTGTAGAGCAGATATCTACCATTATCTTCTTTATTTAACAGTGATTTAACCTTATTCATCCAAGTTAGTCTATACAGAGAATATATGTTTAACAAAGAGAGACAAAGATCAAGAAAGAGCTCACCAGCTGCAATAGCAACACTATCATCCAACCATTAGACCTACCACTATCATCCAACCATTAGACCTACCACTATCATCCAACCATTAGGCCTACCACTATCATCCAACCATTAGACCTACCACTATCATCCAACCATTAGGCCTACCACTATTATCCAACCACCATCATCCAACCATTAGACCTACCACTATTATCCAACCATTAGACCTACCACTACCATCCCACCACTCTCATCCAACCAATAGACCTACCACTATCATCCAACCATTAGGCCTACCACTATCATCCAACCATTAGACCTACCACTATCATCCAACCACTATCATCCAACCATTAGGCCTTCCACTATGATCCAACCATTAGACCAACCACTATCATCCCACCACTCTCATCCAACCATTAGGACTACGACTATCATCTAACCATTAGGACTACCCCTTCCTGACCTGACCACCCCCTAGGATGAGATAAAGGTCCGTGCTATCCAGAATCATTGGGACGTCCCTACCCTAAATCCTAACCTTAACCCCTACCTTAACCATTTTACATTTAATTTCCAATGGTGTAGGGATGTCCCATTGGAATACATAGAACACGAGTGAGAGCATGTGTCTATGTATTGACCACTCACGTTGGTGACCACGTCGCTCTCGGGGTCGTTGCAGGCGCGGTACAGCGTGGAGAGCAGCAACTGCAGGTGCTGGGTGCAGTGGTCCTCAGCGTGCAGCAGCAGGGCATACAGCAGCTGGGCCGTCTTGACCCGCGTGCCCGCCACCCAGTCAACCACGTCGCGAGCCAACGCCGGCAGCAGGTTGGACAGGTTCCTCACCACTAGTTCCCTGCAGCCCAGGCCCGGACGCGCCACTGGGGGGAGTAGAGAGGTGGTGGGGGGGTTACAAAGTGCATGAATATGCAAACATGCATTAGCCTACTAAAAGCACACAAATGGACCAATTAAGATTTACATCTAAGGCTCCGTTTGCACCAATTAGATTTGCAAAGATCTGAACTGAATGATTGGTTCAAAAGACCAATAATTTGGCAAAAGATCAGAATTGGGCTGCCTGTGTAAACGCAGCCTATAAATCTTCATTTACATGTGCTAATGTTAATTTTGTTGTAACTGTGTTCTTCTATTTCTAACTGTGAAATAGAGACAGAACAACTGTTCCATAGCCCTCTGCCCAGTTTTGCTGATGGAGCATTTTACAAGATTTATTTTCAACAAAACACTTCCGTAGGGCAAGAAGGGGAACATCATTTGTCGGGTGTTTTCTGCTGTCACAGTGATACTGATGGAGAGAGAGGACTGTATCTTACTCTAAACTCTAAGTCCCATTTTCCAGACATGTACATTTTGAGTTTTATGATTTCGAGATTTCCTCTCCGTGGGACTTGTCAGAGCAAGTGGAACACATTTTTAAATGAATAGCCCCCACATGCTTCATCCCTCTCCCCGCCTACCCTCCCTCTCTCTCCCCTGCCTTCCTTCAGTAGCCTATGAGCGGGCCCCTCCCACCCACATGAACAGGTCTCCCTCTCTTTCTATTTCTCTTTTGCAGGCTGCTAATGAGAGGGGAAGAGGGTGATCAACCTACAGAATCACAGGACAAGACAAGCCGCTTGGTTGTGTCCCAGTTGTCTGACACTGACCTTTTCAGACAGGAGGGGGCCGTGTTGGATTTATGACTGGCAGGGAGAGAGACTCATCCAGTATCCATCAGCATTATCACTGTGGAGCTGAGACTGACCCAGATCTGCACTACACAATAGAGGCTTCCACTCAATTATGATTTTTCAACGCTGATACCGATTATTGGAGGACCCCAAAAAAAAGCAGATACCATTAAATCGCTTTATTTGTAATAATGACAATTACAACAATACTGAATGAACACCTATTTTAACTTAAGAGGCGAGAGGCCTGATTAGATGCAGTGCACACACTTCAACCACAGGCTGTTGCCTGGTCCCATATCTGTTTGGAGTCATCGGTCCATCTCTTAGGTCATTGAGTACGGTTACATGCACACAAAATAGGATTATTGTCAGATCAATATAATAGCTCCGTTTAAATATGGACATGCTTTGCAAGAAGAACAATGTCTCTAATAATCCTGTTTCCATGGATACATCTGAAATCAGGCTACCTGATGGCACTCAGATAAATGCAGAAAATGGCACATCAAAATAAACGTTCTACCACAGCGACTATGTTATTTTTGTGATTCCTAATTGATTCTGAATTCAGACACACAACGTTTGTGGGAAAACTACTTTCTAAGATGCATATTTTCAGTTTTTCCAAACTCACTTTACTAGCGCAAAAAGATAAAAGCTTGCACTGCCTGTACTAGCACGCTCAGATCTAATACACCACTATAAAACTCTGATGAAGGGCCTTTACATGTCCTCATAATTCTAAAGATTGCTCAGAAAACCAGGCATTCTCATCAGCGGTATGCTTACTTCCACGTTGACCTAAGATAAGTAGAGTAACGTGTTTATAATTGACATGACTAATGCCACTCAGCCTACTGCCATAACCAGATTAATATCAAATTATTAGCGTGCATGTAGACATACTCATTGTCACATCTTGACATAAACTGATCTGGGACCAGGCTAATGTGGTGAGTGCGTGTGAACGTCATAGAAACCAACTGCCTTCCCAGTGTAGCCTATGTAAAATAAACTGAAATCAGGTCAGGAGGAAAACGGCAGGGTTGCTGCTCTAGATAAAGGCCTGCTGTCTGTCTTCACCTGCTGAGTGGGATGGAAAGTCAGACAGGACAGACAGGACATCACCTCTCCTTCCTGAACCCAGCAGGGATATGAAGACATGAAGGGCTTCCTCATTCCTCACTACAGTGCTGACAGACATTATTAATAGGTGGTAATAAGCACTTGGGGAGGCAACACAGGCTGGGTGTTGTCCCTCCAATGGCCTGCCTTTCCAGCTTCTCACACGGGGGTGGGGTGGTGCGTGAGTGGGTGTGTGTTTGTGCCAGAAAGAGAGTGAGTGTGTGCGCGTGCATGAGTGCGTGTGTGTGTAAAAGGGAAGTCGGGGGAGGTGGGCAACAGCCCTGCAGGACGCACATATGTGTGTGTGTGTGTGTGTGTGTGTGTGTGTGTGTGTGTGTGTGTGTGTGTGTGTGTGTGTGTGTGAGAGAGAGAGAGAGAGTAGGGGGAGAGAGAGAGAGAAAGTGTGTGTGAGGGAGAGAGAGTGAAAGTGTGTGAGAGAGAGAGTAGGGGGAGGTGGGCACCAGCCCTGCAGAAAACCCCTCTAGTCTCCACCCAGCCTGCACACCACATCCACAAGTTAGTCTTAGTATTGAGGGTGTTAGGGGGCAGAGTGCTGACAATAATTGGCTATTAGTCAAGCACTGTCATAGGAGAGCCTTGTATGATTGACAGAGCAGATCTCATGACAGAACACATAACCTGTAGAAGACGTAACCCTCAATAGAGATGAGTAATATATGGAGGTGGGGAACTCCACCATGACGAAGCAGTCTTGGGGAAAGGGGAAAGCATAGTTGGTTTATGGTTGTAGCTCATACCTATTCATTTTTTTAGTTCGGACAAATCTAAAGGAATAATTCAAGGATTTGTATAAAAGTTGTCTGCTCAAAGACAGACAAGAAGACAGTACTTCTTAATACAGAAAACTCATGTTATATAAAGTAAAAAAATCATTTCAAACCTAGTCCCAACCAAGCTAATTAAAAATCCCTTTAAACCTAGTCCCAACAAAGCTAAAACAAAATCCTGTTCCCTTCTTTCCCTTGATTAAAATATAATTAAAGACCCCATGATGTGAATAACTGAATATTTAAAGAGTCATGTATAAAAAATATTACAATTAAATCAATGCAAGACAAGAGCAAATTCTCCCACGCACAGAGCTGCAGATGATGAGTATGATGACTATAGCTTGGAATTCAAACTGACATGCTCCATTTCACCATGGTATCGGTTTGTATTTCAGGTCACAGCAACTAGGACACACAGACAGGAGTGTGAGAATCCTGCTATACTACAACAAGCAGAAGTACAACTGAATAAATGAAGCATATTGGGGATGGATAGGTAGGCTAGATGGATCATTGACAGCACAGCATCCCTCCCCAGCCCCTACAGCCCTCTCTCCATGCCCAGACTGCTCTGACGTCAATCATGCTCTCAGATACATC
>NW_027011683.1:0-22708 GCF_036934945.1 Oncorhynchus masou masou | reverse complement strand
GGATGGAGAGAGGGATGGAGAGAGAGAGGATGGTGAGAGAGAGGATGGAGAGAGAGGATGGAGAGAGAGATGGAAGAGAGATGGAGAGAGGAGGATGGAGAGAGAGGAGAGAGAGAGAGAGAGAGGATGGAGAGAGAGAGGGATGGTGAGAGAGAGGATGGGAGAGAGGATGGAGAGAAGAGGATGGAGAGAGAGAGGATGGAGAGAGAGGAGGATGGAGAGAGAGGATGGAGAGGAAGATGGTGAGAGAGGATGGAGAGAGAGGATGGTGAGAGAGAGGGAGTGGTGAGAGAGAGGATGGAGAGAGAAAATGGTGAGAGAGATGGGGAGAGAGAGAGGATCGTGAGAGAGGATGGCGAGAGATGATGGTGAGAGAGGATGGAGAGAGAGGATGGTGAGAGAGAGGATGGTGAGAGAGAGGGTGGAGAGAGGGGATTGTGAAAGGGATGGTGAAGGATGGAGTGAGATGATGGTGAAGAGGATGGGAGAGAGAGGATGGTGAGAGGAAGATGGTGAGAGAGAGGATGGAGAGGGAGTGGTGAAAGGGATGGTGAGAGGGATGGAGAGAGAGAGTATGGTGAGGAGGATGGTGAGAGAGAGTATGGTGAGAGAGGATGGAGAGAGAAGATGGTGAGATGGAGAGAGAGAGGATGGTGAGAGAGGATGGCGAGAGATGATGGTGAGAGGATGGAGAGAGGATGGTGAGACAGAGGATGGTGAGAGAGAGGATGGAGAAAATGGTGAGAGAGATGGGGAGAGAGGATCGTGAGAGAGGATGGCGAGAGATGATGGTGAGAGAGGATGGAGAGAGATGGTGAGAGAGAGGATGGTGAGAGAGAGGATGGAGAGGGGGATTGTGAGAGAAGGGATGGTGAGAGAGGATGGAGAGAGATGATGGTGAGAGAGGATGGAGAGAGAGGATGGTGAGAGAGAAGATGGTGAGAGAGGATGGAGAGGATGGTGAGAGAAGGGATGGTGAGAGGATGGAGAGAGAGTATGGTGAGAGAGGATGATGAGAGAGGGATGGAGAGAGAGAGGATGGAGGAGGATGGAGAGAGAGGATGGTGAGAGAGGGATGGAGAGAGGGAATGGTGAGAGAGGATGTAGAGAGAGGATGGAGAGAGAGAGGATGGAGAGAGAGGATGGTGAGAGAAAGGATGGAGAGAGAGGGGATGGAGAGAGGATGGAGAGAGAGGGGTGGAGAGAGAGGGATGGTGAGAGAGGGATGGAGAGAGGGATGGTGAGAGAGGATGGTGAGAGAGGATGGAGAGAGGGGATGGTGAGAGAGGATGTGAGAGAGAGTATGGAGAGAGAGGATGGAGAGAGAGGAAGGTGAGAGAGAGGATGGAGAGAGAGGATGGAGAGAGGGGATGGTGAGAGAGGATGTGAGTGAGAGTATGGGGAGAGAGGATGGAGAGAGAGGGAAGGTGAGAGAGGGATGGAGAGAGGGGGATGGGGAGAGAGGGATGGTGAGAGAGGATGGAGAGAGGGATGGTGAGAGAGAGGATGGTGAGAGAGAGGATGGAGAGAGGGGATGGTGAGAGAGGGATGGTGAGAGAGAGGATGGAGAGAGGATGGGAGGGGGATGGTGAGAGAGAGGATGGTGAGAGAGGGATGGAGAGAGGGAATGGCGAGAGAGGATGGTGAGAGAGAGGATGGAGAGAGAGATGGAGAGGGAGGGGATGGTGAGAGAGAGGATGGTGAGAGAGGATGGAGAGAGGGGATGGCGAGAGAGGATGGATGGAGAGATAGAGGATGGAGAGAGAGGATGGAGAGAGAGAGGATGGATAGAGGATGGAGAGAGAGAGGATGTGAGAGAGGATGGTGAGAGAGAGGATGGAGAGAGAGGATGGAGAGAGAGGATGGTGAGAGTGGATGGAGAGAGGATGAGAGAGGGATGGTGAGAGAGGATGGTGAGAGAGGATGGTGAGAGAGGATGAGAGAGAGGATGGATAGAGGATGGAGAGAGAGGATGGAGAGAGGATGGAGAGAGAGGATGGTGAGAGAGGATGGAGAGAGAGAGAGGATGGAGAGAGAGGATGGAGAGAGGGATGGAGAGAGAGAGAGAGAGGAGGAGGAGAGGATGGAGAGAGAGGATGGAGAGAGAGGATGGAGAGAGAGAGAGAGAGAGAGGATGGAGAGAGACCTGCTAATCTTCCTTTTCCTTGAGAGGGTTCCTTCATTTCTCTGCTCCATCTGTTGAAATGAGAAAGTGCAGCGATAATGGTCCACAACCAGATTAAATTAATCAGGTTTGTCCATTTCACCGCTGCAGGTCCCACGCAGATGATTGCAATTCTCCCTGTCAAGCCATTAGTGTGAGATCTATTTGCGTCTGATAACATTAACGTGGAACTTAATGTAAATGTCACAATACAAAATAACACCTCTCCACCAGGTAAGTTTGAGACGGGATGCAGGCAGGGGGTTATAAGGAAGCCCCGAAGTGCAACGATCAACGATAAACACCTCCTGTTAACATTATTAAACTTCAAACAAACCAGGGGCGCTATTTGATTAGGCTGAACTCTGTGATCAATAAATCCTGTTTAATGTGTGTGAGAGAGAGAGAGGAGAGAGAGAGAGAGAGGAGAGAGAGATGGAGAGAGAGAGAGAGAGAGACAGAGAGAGAGAGAGAGAGACAGAGAGAGAGAGACAGAGAGAGAGAGAGAGAGAGAGAGAGAGAGACAGAGAGAGAGAGAGAGAGAGAGACAGAGAGAGACAGAGAGAGAGAGAAGAGAGAGAGAGAGAGAGAGAGAGAGACAGAGAGAGAGAGACAGAGAGAGCAGAGAGAGAGAGAGAGAGAGAGAGAGAGAGAGAGAGAGACCACTCTGTACTGTGTCTGTCTGTCTGTCTGTGTGCCTGGACTGTAGAGTAATACAACACCTTCCATAGCGGTATCACTGAAGACTATATGATATGGACCTGATAGTGTCTCATTACTTAAAATAAGAGCCCCATAGGCCTTCTCTCCCCATGGGTCCTGTCTCCCTATGGGCCCTGTCTCCCCATGGGCCCTGTCTCCCCATGGGCCCTGTCTCCCCATGGGCCCTCTCCCCCATGGGCCCTCTCTCCCCATGGGCCTTCTCACTCCATGGGCCCTCTCTCTCCATGGGCCCTGTCTCCACATGGGCCCTCTCTCCCCATGGGCCCTGTCTCTCCCCATGGGCCTCTCTCCCCATGGCCCCCTCTCCATGGGCCCTGTCTCCACATGGGCCCTCTCTCCCCATGGAGGGGCCCTCTCTCCCCATGGGCCCTGTCTCCCCATAGGCCTTCTCTCCCCATGGGCCCTCTTTCCCCATGGGCCCTCTCTCTCCATGGGCCCTCTCTCTCCATGGGCCCTCTCTCCCCATGGGCCCTCTCTCTCCATGGGCCCTCTCTCTCCATGGGCCCTCTCTCCCCAAAGGCCCTGTCTCCCCAAGGCCCTGTCTCCCCATGGGCCCTCCTCTACCCATGGGCCCTGTCTCCCATGGGCACTGTCTCCCCATGGGCCCTCTCTCTCCATGGGCCCTGTCTCCCCATGGGCCCCCTCTCCCCATGGGCCCTGTCTCCCCATGGGCCCTCTCTCCCCATGGGCCCTGTCTCCCCATGGGCCCTATCTCCCCATGGGCCCTCTCCCCATGGGCACTGTTTCCCCATGGGCCCTCTCTCCCCATGGGCCCTCTCTCCCCATGGGCCCTCTCTCCCCCATGGGCCCTCACTCCCAAAGGACCCTCTCTCCCCATGGGCCCTCTCTCCCCATGGGCCCTCACTCCTAATGGACCCTCTCTCCCCATGGACCCTGACTCCTAATAGACCCTCTCTCCCCCATTCTCTCCCCATGGGCCCTCACTCCTAATGGACCCTCACTCCTAATGGGCCCTGTCTCCCCCATGGGCCCTCTCTCCCCATGGGCCCTCACTCCTAATGGACCCTCACTCCTAATGGGCCACACTCCTAATGGACCCTCTCTCCCCATGGACCCTCTCTCCCCCATGGGCCCTCTCTCCCCATGGGCCCTCACTCCTAATGGGCCCTCTCTCCTCTTGGGCCCTCTCTCCCCATGGGCCCTCCTCCTAATGGACCCTCACTACTAATGGGCCCTGTCTCCCCATGGGCCCTCTCCCCACATGGGCCCTCACTCCTAATGGACCATCTCTCTCCCCATGGACCTCTCCCATCCCTCCTCCCCATGGGCCCTCTCTCTCCCCCATGGGCCCTCTCTCCCCATGGGCCCTCACTCCCAAAGGACCCTCTCTCCCCATGGGCCCTCTCTCCCCATGGGCCCCTCACTCCTAATGGGCCCTCTCTCCCCATGGGCCCTCACTCCCAAAGGACCCTCTCTCCCCATGGGCCCTCTCTCCCCATGGGCCCTCACTCCTAATGGGCCCTCTCTCCCCATGGGCCCTCACTCCCAAAGGACCCTCTCTCCCCATGGGCCCTCTCTCCCCATGGGCCCTCACTCCTAATGGACCCTCTCTTCCCATGGACCCTGACTCCTAATAGACCCTCTCTCCCCATGGGCCCTCTCTCCCCATGGGCCCTCACTCCTAATGGACCCTCACTCCTAATGGGCCCTGTCTCCCCATGGGCCCTCTCTCCCCATGGGCCCTCACTCCTAATGGACCCTCACTCCTAATGGGCCCTCACTCCTAATGGACCCTCTCTCCCCATGGACCCTCTCTCCCCATGGGCCCTCTCTCCCCATGGGCCCTCACTCCTAATGGGCCCTCTCTCCTCATGGGCCCTCTCTCCCCATGGGCCCTCACTCCTAATGGACCCTCACTCCTAATGGGCCCTCACTCCTAATGGACCCTCTCTCTCCATGGGACCTCACACCTAATGGACCCTCTCTCCCCATGGGACCTCACTCCTAATGGACCCTCTCTCCCCACGGGCCCTCTCTCCCCATGGGCCCTCACTCCTAATGGACCCTCTCTCTCCATGGGCCCTCACTCCTAATGGACCCTCACTCCTAATGGGCCCTCACTCCTAATGGACCCTCTCTCCTCATGGGCCCTCTCTCCTAATGGACCCTCTCTCCTAATGGGCCCTCACTCCTAATGGGCCCTCTCTCCTCATGGGCCCTCTCTCCCCATGGGCCCTCTCTTCCTATGGGCCCTCACTCCTAATGGACCCTCTCTCCCCATGGGCCCTCACTCCTAATGGACCCTCTCTCCCCATGGGCCCTCTCTCCCCCATGGGCCCTCACTCCTAATGGGCCCTCACTCCTAATTGACCATCTGTCCTCATGGGCCCTCTCTCCCCATGGGCCCTCTCTTCCCATGGGCCCTCACTCCTAATGGACCCTCTCTCCCCATGGGACCTCACTCCTAAAGGACCCTCTCTCCCCACGGGCCTTCTCTGCCCATGGGCCCTCACTCCTAATGGACCCTCACTCCTAATGGGCCCTCACTCCTAATGGACCCTAGTCAAAAGGAGTGCACTATGTCGGAAATAATCTGCCATTTTTGGACGGAACCACAGTATTTATACACTCCTGTGTTGTCTACACTAGGCTCAGTGTTACCGGTGTCCTGGTCAGTAAGAGAGAGAGAGAGGGGAGCATTGAGACTTGAAAGAATTTCATTAATTTCGCCTGGAGTTGATAAATATAATATCTCCAAGCTCATTGGTCGCTTCCGCCAGCTGGATTGAGTCACCGCCAGGGGACGAAGCCGCACGGAAGTGTTCTTAAAATCACACACACACACACACACGCACGCACACGCACGCACGCACGCACGCACGCACACACACACACACTCACACACTCAAACACTCACACACTCACACACTAACACACACACACACACTCACACACACACACACACACACTCATACACTCATACACTCAAACACTCACACACTCACACACTAACACACACACACACACACACACTCACACACTCACACACACACACACACACACACACACACACACACACACACACACACACACACACACACACACACACACACACACACACACACACACACACACACACTCATGCACTGAAATGTTCTTAACAGGAGGAGATCCTAGTGTAGTACCCAAATGGTTCACTATTCCCTAAGTAGATCACTACTCATGGGGGCTCTGGTAAAAAAAGCAGTGCTCTTTATGGAGAATAGGTTACCATTTGGGACGCAAGCTCCCGGGCCGTCACTTAAAGACCGGAACTACTTCTCTACCAGGCAAAAAAAGCTCCTTCTTCCGCCTTTTATTCTCAACACTTGGAGAACTCTGATTGAAACAAGCTGTAAAATATAACAATGAACCATGGTTTCTTTTGTGCTTTAATTCTGCCTCCCAAATGTGCTGTGGTCAAAAGTCATGTACTATGTAGGAATTGATGCCAATTGGGACTCAAGTCATTTTCTCCTGCACAGTTTTGGGGAAATATTTTTGTTGTCATATCTCTGTTCTTCTTAGAACTGCAAACCTCCATGTCTGTTTTTGTTGTGACTTCTTTACAGTCTTTCTACACAGAAATTACCGTCACCAATCAAACGGCAGACTTATTAAACGTTATGCTACATCTACGTAAAACACCTGTTTTACATTAGCATCCTGTCAGATTATCGGAACACTGAAATAACCGGCATCTGAATCAAATTTAAATTTATATTTTGAATTACAAAAAGGAGGAAGCACAATCTTTTGGTCTAAAAACTTTTTTTCTGAGGAGATGAGGTTTGTAGATGGCCACCCAGGTAATCTGAGGAGATGAGGTTTGTAGGTGACCGCCCAGGTAATCTGAGGGGATTAGGTTTGTAGATGGCTGCCCAGGTAATCTGAGGAGATGAGGTTTGTAGGTGACCGCCCAGGTAATCTGAGGGGATTAGGTTTGTAGATGGCTGCCCAGGTAATCTGAGGAGATGAGGTTTGTAGGTGGCTGCCCAGGTAATCTGAGGAGATGAGGTTTGTAGATGGCTGCCCAGGTAATCTGAGGAGATGAGGTTTGTAGGTGGCTGCCCAGGTAATCTGAGGAGATGAGGTTTGTAGGTGGCTGCCCAGGTAATCTGAGGAGATGAGGTTTGTAGGTGACCGCCCAGGTAATCTGAGGAGATGAGGTTTGTGGGTGACCGCCCAGGTAATCTGAGGAGATGAGGTTTGTCGGTGGCTGCCCAGGTAATCTGAGGGGATGAGGTTTGTAGGTGACCGCCCAGGTAATCTGAGGAGATGAGGTTTGTATGGTGACCGCCCAGGTAATCTGAGGAGATGAGGTTTGTAGATGACCGCCCAGGTAATCTGAGGAGATGAGGTTTGTAGGTGACCGCCCAGGTAATGTGAGGAGTTGAGGTTGTAGGTGGCTGTCCAGGTAATCTGAGGAGATGAGGTTTGTAGGTGACCACCCAGGTAATATGAGGAGTTGAGGTTTGTAGATGGCTACCCAGGTAACCTGAGGATTACAAAGACAAAACGAGCAACTACACACCTGAGGCCAAGGAAAGTCAAAACAAGCATCTACACACCTGAGGCCAAGCAAAGACAAAACAAGCCACAACACACCTGGGGCCAAAGACAAACCAAGCCACAACACACCTGAGGCCAAAGACAAACCAAGCCACAACACACCTGAGGCCAAAGACAAACCAAGCCACAACACACCTGGGGCCAAAGACAAACCAAGCCACAACACACCTGGGAAGAAAGAGAAACCAAGCCACAACACACCTGGGGCCAAAGACAAACCAAGCCATAACACGCCTGAGGCCAAAGTCAAAACAAGCCACAACACACCTGAGGCCAAAGAGAAACCAAGCCACAACACACCTGGGGCCAAAGAGAAACCAAGCCACAACACACCTGATGCCAAAGTCAAAACAAGCCACAACACACCTGGGGCCAAAGAGAAACCAAGAAACAACACACCTGGGGCCAAAGACAAACCAAGCCACAACACACCTGGGGCCAAAGACAAACCAAGCCATAACACGCCTGAGGCCAAAGTCAAAACAAGCCACAACACACCTGGGGCCAAAGAGAAACCAAGCCACAACACACCTGATGCCAAAGTCAAAACAAGCCACAACACACCTGGGGCCAAAGAGAAACCAAGCCACAACACACCTGGGACCAAAGACAAACCAAGCCACAACACACCTGGGGCCAAAGACAATCCAAGCCACAACACACCTGGGGCCAAAGACAAAACAAACCACAACACACCTGAGGCCAGAGACAAACCAAGCCACAACACACCTGGGGCCAAAGACAAACCAAGCCACAACACACCTGGGGCCAAAGTCAAACCAAGCCACAACACACCTGGGGCCAAAGACAAACCAAGCCACAACACACCTGGGGCCAAAGACAAACCAAGCCATAACACGCCTGAGGCCAAAGTCAAAACAAACCACAACACACCTGGGGCAAAAGACAAACCAAGCCACAACACACCTGGGGCCAAAGAGAAACCAAGCCACAACACACCTGATGCCAAAGTCAAAACAAGCCACAACACACCTGGGGCCAAGAGAAACCAAGAAACAACACACCTGGGGCCAAAGACAAACCAAGCCACAACACACCTGGGGCCAAAGACAAACCAAGCCATAACACGCCTGAGGCCAAAGTCAAAACAAGCCACAACACACCTGGGGCCAAAGAGAAACCAAGCCACAACACACCTGATGCCAAAGTCAAAACAAGCCACAACACACCTGGGGCCAAAGAGAAACCAAGCCACAACACACCTGGGACCAAAGACAAACCAAGCCACAACACACCTGGGGCCAAAGACAAAACAAACCACAACACACCTGGGGCCAAAGACAAACCAAGCCACAACACACCTGGGGCCAAAGTCAAACCAAGCCACAACACACCTGAGGCCAAAGACAAACCAAGCCACAACACACCTGAGGCCAAAGACAAACTAAGCCACAACACACCTGAGGCCAAAGACAAACCAAGCCACAACACACCTGAGGCCAAAGACAAACCAATCCACAACACACCTGAGGCCAAAGACAAACCAAGCCACAACACACCTGAGGCCAAAGACAAACTAAGCCACAACACACCTGAGGCCAAAGACAAACCAAGCCACAACACACCTGGGGCCAAAGTCAAACCAAGCCACAACACACCTGAGGCCAAAGACAAACCAAGCCACAACACACCTGAGGCCAAAGACAAAGTAAGCCACAACACACCTGAGGCCAAAGACAAACCAATCCACAACACACCTGAGGCCAAAGACAAACTAAGCCACAACACACCTGAGGCCAAAGACAAACCAATCCACAACACACCTGAGGCCAAAGACAAACCAAACCACAACACAACCTGAGGCCAGAGTCAAAGACATAAGACAGAAACAATGTTTCAAAGCATCAACAAGTATGCAGAGTTGTCATGATGAGTTTCTCAAACACACCACCATGCGAGGAGACAAAAAGGTAGAATTCCGTCGGTCATTGATCTAAACTAATCCCAGCTGGTTTACTCCCGGGTCGTAATTCCAGATGATAATCCCAGATCCTGGGTCAGTTCTCCGAGTCGACCATGGAATCCAAGATGGAAGTGTAATCAGCCATTCCCACGGCAGGAATTCCTCGGAAATGGAAAAGAATGTTCCCTGTATAGTGCACTACTTTAGACCAGAGCCCTATGGCACCCTATTCCCTATATAGTGCACTACTTTAGACCAGAGCCCTATGGCACCCTATTCCCTATATAGTGCACTACTTTAGACCAGAGCCCTATGGCACCCTATTCCCTATATAGTGCACTACTTTAGACCAGAGCCCTATGGCACCCTATTCCCTATATAGTGCACTACTTTAGACCAGAGCCCTATGGCAGCCTATTCCCTATATAGTGCACTACTTTAGACCAGAGCCCCATGGCATCCTATTCCCTATATAGTGCACTACTTTAGACCAGAGCCCTATGTCACCCTATTCCCTATATAGTGCACTACTTTAGACCAGAGCCCTATGGCATCCTATTCCCTATATAGTGCACTACTTTAGACCAGAGCCCCATGGCATCCTATTCCCTATATAGTGCACTACTTTAGACCAGAGCCCCATGGCATCCTATTCCCTATATAGTGCACTACTTTAGACCAGAGCCCTATGGCATCCTATTCCCTATATAGTGCACTACTTTAGACCAGAGCCCTATGGCACCCTATTCCCTATATAGTGCACTACTTTAGACCAGAGCCCTATGGCACCCTATTCCCTATATAGTGCACTACTTTAGACCAGAGCCCTATGGCACCCTATTCCCTATATAGTGCAGTACTTTAGAACAGAGCCATATGGCACCCTATTCCCTATATAGTGCACTACTTTTGACCACCATTTTGACCACGGGCCATAGGGCTCTGGTCTAAAGTAGTGCACTATATAGGGAATAGGGTGCCTTTTGGGTTGCATTTTTAAGACTGCTTATCTTCTGAGACTTCTGTTCAAATAGCACAAATTCAAACACACTGATGCGTTGGGACACGCTACATCTAGAAGGAGAACGAGATTAAGGATTACTGCCAAGTCAAATACTTGTTCAAGTAGAAAAGCAAAAACACTGATGAAAAATGTGATTCAAAACGTCAGTGGTTATTTTGAAGAGGAAGTCATGGTGTTTCAGACCAGAACACAAAATAATGAGCGACCCGCTATAATAAAAAAAAAATGTAAACAGACCCAGAGCACAGGCCCAATGGTCAGATGACAGGCCCTATGGTCAGATCACAGGCCCTATGGTCAGATGACAAGGCTCTATGGTCAGATGACAGGCCCTATGGTCAGATGACAGGCCCTATGGTCAGATGACAGGCCCTATGGTCAGATCACAGGCCCTATGGTCAGATCACAGGCCCTATGGTCAGATGACAGGCTCTATGGTCAGATGACAGGCCCTATGGTCAGATGACAGGCCCTATGGTCAGATGACAGGCTCTATGGTCAGATCGCAGGCCTTATGGTCAGATGACAGGCCTTATGGTCAGATGACAGGCTCTATGGTCAGATCACAGGCTCTATGGTCAGATCGCAGGCCTTATGGTCAGATGACAGGCCTTATGGTCAGATGACAGGCCCTATGGTCAGATCACAGGCCCTATGGTCAGATGACAGGCTCTATGGTCAGATGACAGGCCCTATGGTCAGATGACAGGCCCTATGGTCAGATGACAGGCTCTATGGTCAGATCGCAGGCCTTATGGTCAGATGACAGGCCTTATGGTCAGATGACAGGCTCTATGGTCAGATGACAGGCTCTATGGTCAGATCACAGGCTCTATGGTCAGATCGCAGGCCTTATGGTCAGATGACAGGCCTTATGGTCAGATGACAGGCCCTATGGTCAGATGACAGGCCCTATGGTCAGATGACAGGCCCTATGGTCAGATGACAGGCTCTATGGTCAGATCGCAGGCCTTATGGTCAGATGACAGGCCCTATGGTCAGATGACAGGCCCTATGGTCAGATGACAGGCTCTACGGTCAGATGACAGGCCCAATGGTCAGATCACAGGCTACCTTACTGCCTTATGGTAAGATGACAGGCCCTATGGTCAGAGCACAGGCCCTATGGTCAGATCACAGGCCCTATGGTCAGATGACAGGCCCTATGGTTAGATCACAGGCCCTATGGTCAGACCACAGGCCCTATGGTCAGAGCACAGGCCCTATGGTCAGAGTACAGGCCCTATGGTCAGATCATAGGCCCTATGGTCAGATTATAGGCCCTATGGTCAGATCACAGGCCCTATGGTCAGATCACAGGCCCTATGGTCAGATCACAGGCCCTATGGTCAGATCACAGGCCCTATGGTCAGATGACAGGCCCTATGGTAAGAACACAGGCCCTATGGTCAGATGACAGGCCCTATGGTCAGATGACAGGCACTATGGTCAGAGCACAGGCTCTATGGTCAGATCAAAGGCCTTATGGTCAGATAACAGGCCCTATGGTCAGATGACAGGCACTATGGTCAATCACAGGCCCCATGGTCAGATGACAGGCCCTATGGTCAGATGACAGGCCCTATGGTCAGATGACAGGCCCTATGGTCAGATGACAGGCCCAATGGTCAGATGACAGGCCCTATGGTCAGATGACAGGCCCTATGGTCAGATGACAGCCTCTATGGTCAGATGACAGGCCCTATGGTCAGATGACAGGCTCTATGGTCAGATCACAGGCCCTATGGTCAGATGACAGGCCCTATGGTCAGATGACAGGCTCTATGGTCAGATCACAGGCCTTATGGTCAGATCACAGGCCTTATGGTCAGATGACAGGCCCTATGGTCAGATGACAGGCCCTATGGTCAGATGACAGGCTCTACGGTCAGATGACAGGCCCAGTGGTCAGATCACAGGCTACCTTACTGCCTTATGGTAAGATGACAGGCCCTATGGTCAGATCACAGGCCCTATGGTCAGATGACAGGCCCTATGGTCAGATCACAGGCCCTATGGTCAGAGCACAGGCCCTATGGTCAGAGCACAGGCCCTATGGTCAGAGTACAGGCCCTATGGTCAGATCATAGGCCCTATGGTCAGATTATAGGCCCTATGGTCAGATCACAGGCCCTATGGTCAGATCACAGGCCCTATGGTCAGATCACAGGCCCTATGGTCAGATCACAGGCCCTATGGTCAGATCACAGGCCCTATGGTCAGATGACAGGCCCTATGGTCAGATCACAGGCCCTATGGTCAGATCATAGGCCCTATGGTCAGATTATAGGCCCTAACGACAGATCACAGGCCCTAAGGTCAGATGACAGGCCCTATGGTCAGATCACAGGCCCTATGGTCAGATCACAGGCCCTATGGTCAGATGACAGGCCTTATGGTCAGATGACAGGCCTTATGGTCAGATCACAGGCCCTATGGTCAGATGACAGGCCCTATGGTCAGATCACAGGCCCTATGGTCAGAGCACAGGCCCTATGGTCAGAGCACAGGCCCTATGGTCAGAGTACAGGCCCTATGGTCAGATCATAGGCCCTATGGTCAGATTATAGGCCCTATGGTCAGATCACAGGCCCTATGGTCAGATCACAGGCCCTATGGTCAGATCACAGGCCCTATGGTCAGAGCACAGGCCCTATGGTCAGATCACAGGCCCTATGGTCAGATCACAGGCCCTATGGTCAGATCATAGGCCCTATGGTCAGATTATAGGCCCTAACGACAGATCACAGGCCCTATGGTCAGATGACAGGCCCTATGGTCAGATGACAGGCCCTATGGTCAGATCACAGGCCCTATGGTCAGATCACAGGCCCTATGGTCAGATCACAGGCCCTATGGTCAGAGCACAGGCCCTATGGTCAGAGCACAGGCCCTATGGTCAGAGCACAGGCCCTACAGGCCCTATGGTCCGGACGTTTCCCCTCATAAAGCAACACTAAGATCTTGTGTAGAGGCTTCATATGAAGCAAGACTCATTGGTATGCTGCAGTTGTTCTCACAAAAAAGTAGTAATATGTTTCACAATTGGCACCCTATTCCCTACATAGTGCACCCTATTCCCTACACAGTGCACCCTATTCCCTACACAGTGCACCCTATTCCCTACACAGTGCACCCTATTCCCTACATAGTGCACCCTATTCCCTACACAGTGCACCCTATTCCCTACATAGTGCACCCTATTCCCTACACAGTGCACCCTATTCCCTACATAGTGCACCCTATTCTTTACATAGTGCACTACTTTTGACCAGAACCATATGTCATTTGGTGCGCATCAACGTCAGTATGGTTCAGTCATTAATTACAACTAACCTGATTTACACATTCACATTGTGGGGCAGCAGGGTAGCCTAGTGGTTAGAGCATTGGACGAGTAACCGGAAGGTTGCAAGTTCAAACCCCTGAGCTGACAAGGTACAAATCTGTCGTTCTGCCCCTGAACAGGCAGTTAACCCACTGTTCCTAGGCCGTCATTGTAATTAAGAATTTGTGCTTAACTGACTTGCCTAGTAAAATAAATCAATTGTGAAAATTCAGTGCAGTTTCTGGCAAGCTTTGATTGTGAACACTGAGGCTGAATGTACCCACTTTGTGTTACAGTTTTAACATTGAACAAGTAAGTTACTTTGGCTATTTGATCATAATGTAGATCTATCAGAGTGTCCTACCATCAAAAACAATGGAGAAAATGCATCCTCCATGACATTTTAACATGGAAATAGCTGTTCTATCATTCAGACTACAGGGGTAGACAATGTGTGGTGTTCAATGTAGACCTACATTCCATCAGACTTTTAAAGAAAAAAACACGCAAGGCTTGACCTTTAACCTGCTTATCCACGTGTCCTTCAGACAAGGAGGTGACTGAAAATGTTGTAGTGTTTTATGCAAGAAACCAGACAAATGAATCAGACAAACTATACCACCCTCTGCCTATTGGCACCTTATTTTATTCAAGCCTCTTAAAATACACCACTACCCCTTTAAGACAACAAAAACTAGAAATTCACACGTTTTGTGCTCTTGTAGGAAGCAAGCACTCCCCCATTGTTGACTACAAATTATATATACAGTTGAAGTCGGAAGTTGAAATACTCTTAGGTTGGAGTTATTAAAACTTGTTTTTCAACCACTCCACAATTTTCTTGTCAAAAAACAAACCATAGTTTTGGCAAGTTGGTTAGGACATCTAATTTCTGCATGATGCAAGTAATTTTTCTAACAATTGTTTACAGACAGATTATTTATCTTATAATTCACTGTATCACAATTCCAGTGGGTCAGAAGTTAACATACACTTAACTGACTGTTTCTTTCAACACCTTGGAAAATTCCAGAAATAATGTCATGGCTTTAGAAGCTTCTGATAGACAGATTGACACCATTTGAGTCAATTGGAGGTGTTCCTGTGGATGCATTTCAAGGACTACCTTCAAACTCAGTGCCTCTTTGCTTGACATCATGGAAAAATCAAAAGAAATAAGCCAAGTTGTAGACCTCCACGAGTCTGGTTCATCCTTGGAAGCAATTTCCAAATGCCTGAAGGTACCACGTTCATCTGTACAAACAGTAGTATGCAAGTATAAACACCATGGGACCACGCAGCCGTCACACCGCTCAGGAAGGAGACACGTTCTGTCTCCTAGAGATGAAAGTACTTTGCTACGAAAAGTGCAAATCAATCCCAGAACAGCAAAAGACCTTGTGAAGATGCTGGAGGAAACAATAGTATCTATATCCACAGTAAAACGAGTCATATATCGACATAACCTGAAAGGCCGCTCAGCAAGGAAGAAGTCACTGCTCCAAAACCGCCATGAAAAAGCCAGACTACGGTTTGCAACTGCACATGGGGACAAATACCATACTTTTTGGAGAAATGTCCTCTGGTGTGATCAAACAAAAATAGAACTGTTTGGCCATAATGACCATCGTTATGTTTGGAGGAAAAAGAGAGAGGCTTGCAAGTCAAAGAACACCATCCCACCCGTGATGCACGGGGGTGGCAGCATTATGTTGTGGGGGTGCTTTGCTGCAGGAGGGACTGGTGCACTTCACAAAATAGATGGCATCATGAGGGAAGGAATTGATGTTATATGTTGAAGCAACATCAGTCAGGAAGTTAAAGCTAGGTCGCATTGGGTCTTCCAAATGGACAATGACCCCAAGCATACTTCCAAAGTTGTGGCAAAATGGCTTAAAGGGCAACAATGTCAAGGTATTGGAGTGGCCATCACAAAGCCCTGACCTCAGTTCTATAGACAATTTGTGGGCAGAACTGAAGAAGTCTGTGCGAGCAAGGAGGCCTACAAACCTGACTCAGTTACACCAGCTCTGCCAGGAGGAATGATCCGAAATTCACACAATTTATTGTGGGAAACTTGTGGAAGGCTACAAAACGTTTGACTCAAGTTAAACAATTTAAAGGTAATGCTACCAAATACAATTGAGTGCCTAGGAACAGTGGGTTAACTGCCTTGTTCAGGGACAGAATGACAGCCTAGGAACAGTGGGTTAGCTGCCTTGTTCAGGGACAGAATGACAGCCTAGGAACAGGGGGTTAACTGCCTTGTTCAGGGACAGAATGGCAGCATGGGAACAGTGGGTTAACTGCCTTGTTCAGGGACAGAATGACAGCCTAGGAACAGTGGGTTAACTGCCTTGATCAGGGACAGAATGACAGCCTAGGAACAGTGGGTTAACTGCCTTGTTCAGGGACAGAATGACAGCCTAGGAACAGTGGGTTAACTGCCTTGTTCAGCAGCAGAATGACAGCCTGGGAACAGTGGGTTAACTGCCTTGATCAGTGACAGAATGACAGCCTGGGAACAGTGGGTTAACTGCCTTGTTCAGGGACAGAATGACAGCCTAGGAACAGTGGGTTAACTGCCTTGTTCAGGGACAGAATGACAGCCTAGGAACAGTGGGTTAACTGCCTTGTTCAGGGACAGAATGACAGCCTAGGAACAGTGGGTTAACTGCCTTGTTCAGGGACAGAATGACAGCCTAGAGAACAGGGGGTTAACTGCCTTGTTCAGGGACAGAATGACAGCCTAGAGAACAGGGGGTTAACTGCCTTGTTCAGGGACAGAATGACAGCCTAGAGAACAGGGGGTTAACTGCCTTGTTCAGGGACAGAATGACAGCCTTGGAACAGTGGGTTAACTGCCTTGATCAGCGACAGAATGACAGCCTTGGAACAGTGGGTTAACTGCCTTGTTCAGGGACAGAATGACAGCCTAGGAACACTGGGTTAACTGCCTTGATCAGGGAGAGAATGACAGAGTTTTACCTAGTCAGCTTGGGGATTTGATTGTGCAACTTTTTGCTTTCTGGCTCAATGCTCTAACAACTAGGCTACCTGCCACCCCGATAGCTAGATACGTAGGATGAGGTCAGACAGGTGGTATGTTGTCCACACTGTATACCACAAACCCTGGGGTTTCTTATTGCTGTTATAAACTGGTTACCAAAGTAATTAGAGGAGGAAAAACACATGTTTTGTCGTACCAGTGGTATATGGTCTGATATACTATGGCTGTCAGCCAATCAGCATTCAGGGCTCGAACCACCCAGTTTATAACGTGGAACAGACACCGTTTGGAACGCGGTTTTAATAACCAATCACCATCCAGGAATAGACCCAACCGTTGTATAAATCCATGATACTGAATTTGATGCGTGACTTTGCCTGGATCAGAAAAAGTTTTGGACAGGCAGACAGCGAGGTTTATATTAATGCTTGCTGCCTGCCTTTCTGCCTGCATTACTACCTTACTGCCTTACAACTGCGCTGCCTGCCATACTACCTAATTACTGTACTGCCATACTACATAATTACCTTATTGCCATACTGCCTAACTACCTAATTACCTTACTGCCATACTACCTAATTACCTTACTGCCTATACTACCTAATTACCTTAGTGCCATACTGCCTTATCACCTTACTGCCATACTACCTAATTACCTTATTGCCATACTACCTAATTACCTTACTGCCTATACTACCTAATTACCTTAGTGCCATACTGCCTTATCACCTTACTGCCATACTACCTAATTACCTTATTGCCATACTACCTAATTACCTTAGTGCCATACTGCCCAATTACCTTATTATCATACTACCTAATTACCTTAGTGCCATACTGCCTTATCACCTTACTGCCATACTACCTAATTACCGTACTGCCTTACTGCCTAATTACCTTACAGCAATACTGCCTTAATACCAAATTACCTTACTGCCATACTGCCTTATCACCTTACTACCTAATTGCCTTACTGCCATACTACCTAATTACCTTACTGCCATACTGCCTTATCACCTTACTGCAATACTACCTAATTACCTTACTGCCTATACTACCTAAATACCTTACTGCCTTATCACCTTACTGTCTATTCTACCTAAATACCTTACTGCCTTACTGCCTAATTACCTTACTGCCATACTGCCTTATTAACTAATTACCTTATTGCCACACTACCTAACACCTTACTGCCATACTGCCTTATCAACTTACTGCCATACTGCCTTATCACCTTACTGCCATACTGCCTTATCACCTTACTGCCATACTGCCTTATCACCTTACTGCCATACTGCCTTATCACCTTACTGCCATACTGCCTTATCACCTTACTGCCATTCTGCCTTATCACCTTACTGCCATACTACTGTTTTACCTTACTGCCATACTGCTTTATCACTTTACCTCCATACTGCCTTATCGCCTTACTGCCATACTGCCTTATCACCTAACTGCCATAGTGCCTTACTGCCTTATCACCTTACTGCCATACTACCATACTGCCTTATTACCTTACTGCCATACTACCTAATTACCTTACTGCCTTACTACCTAATTACCTTACTGCCATACTGCCTAATCACCTTACTGCCATACTGCCTTACTACCTAATTACCTTACTGCCATACTACCTAATTACCTTACTGCCATACTGCCTTATCACTTTACTGCCATACTACCGAATTACCTTACTGCCATACTGCCTTATCACCTTACCTCCATACTGCCTTATCGCCTTACTGCCATACAACCTAATTACCTTACTGCCTATACTACCTAATTGCCTTACTGCCTTACCGCTTTACTGCCTTACTCAATCCATATGGAGGATTAGAGGCAGGAAATACCCACAACAGTAATCAGGGTAGAGGAGAGAGAGGCTTATCAATCTAGAGGGGGAAGAGGAAAGGCGAATGGGGCCTACTCATCTAGAGAGAGTAGATGGAGGCCTACTCATCTAGAGAGTAGAGAGGAGAGGAGATGGAGGCCTACTTATCTAGAGAGAGGAGATGTAGGCCTACTCATCTAGAGAGTAGAGAGGAGAGGAGATGGAGGCCTACTATTCTAGAGAGTAGAGAGGAGAGGAGATGGAGGCCTACTATTCTAGAGAGTAGAGAGGAGAGGAGATGGATGCCTACTCACCTAGAGAGAGGAGAGAAGATGGAGGCCTACTCATCTAGAGAGAGGAGATGGAGGCCTACTCATCTAGAGAGTAGAGAGAGAGGAGATGGAGGCCTACTCATCTAGAGGGAGAGGAGATGGAGGCCTACTCATCTAGAGAGTAGAGAGGAGAGGAGATGGAGGCCTACTATTCTAGAGAGTAGAGAGGAGAGGAGATGGAGGCCTACTATTCTAGAGAGTAGAGAGGAGAGGAGATGGATGCCTACTCATCTAGAGAGAGGAGAGAAGATGGAGGCCTACTCATCTAGAGAGAGGAGATGGAGGCCTACTCATCTAGAGAGTAGAGAGGAGAGGAGATGGAGGCCTACTCATCTAGAGAGTAGAGAGGAGAGGAGATGGATGCCTACTCATCTAGAGAGGGGAGAGGAGATGGAGGCCTACTCATCTAGAGAGTAGAGAGGAGAGGAGATGGATGCCTACTCATCTAGAGAGAGGAGAGGAGATGGAGGCCTACTCATCTAGAGGGAGGAGATGGAGGCCTACTCATCTAGAGAGTACAGAGGAGATGAAAGTGAGGCCTACTCATCTAGAGAGGGGAGAGGAGATGGAGGCCTACTCATCTAGAGAGAGGAGATGGAGGCCTACTCATCTAGAGAGTAGAGAGGAGAGGAAAGGGAGGCCTACTCATCTAGAGAGGGGAGAGGAGATGGAGGCCTACTCATCTAGAGAGAGGAGAGCAGATAGAGGCCTACTCATCTAGAGCGTAGCGAGGAGAGGAGATGGAGGCCTACTCATCTAGAGAGGGGAGTGGAGATGGAGGCCTACTCATCTAGAGAGTAGAGGAGAGGAGAGGAGATGGAGACCGACCCATCTAGAGAGTAGCGAGGAGAGGAGAGGAGATGGATGCCTACCCATCTAGAAAGGAGAGAGGAGAGGAGATTGATGCCTACCCATCTAGAGAGGAGAGAGGAGAGGAGATTGATGCCTACTCATCTAGAGAGTAGAGAGGAGAGGAGATTGATGCCTACCCTTCTAGAAAGGAGAGAGGAGAGGAGATTGATGCCTACCCATCTAGATAGTAGAGAGGAGAGGAGATTGATGCCTACCCTTCTAGAAAGGAGAGAGGAGAGGAGATTGATGCCTACCCTTCTAGAAAAGAGAGAGGAGAGGAGATTGATGCCTACCCATCTAGAAGAGTAGAGAGGAGAGGGAGATTGATGCCTACCCTTCTAGAAAGGAGAGAGGAGAGGAGATTGATGCCTACCCATCTAGAGAGTAGAGAGGAGATTGATGCCTACCCATCTAGAGAGTAGAGAGGAGAGGAGATTGATGTCTACTCATCTAGAGAGTAGAGAGGAGAGGAGATTGATGCCTACCCTTCTAGAAAGGAGAGAGGAGAGGAAATTGATGCCTACCCATCTTAGATAGTAGAGAGGAGAGGAGATTGATGCCTACCCTTCTAGAAAGGAGAGAGGAGAGGAGATTGATGCCTACCCATCTAGAGAGTAGAGAGGAGAGGAGAGGAGATTGATGCCTACCCTTCTAGAAAGGAGAGAGGAGAGTGGTTGGCTTACTGACGGTCATAAAGATGGTTTACTGCTAGAAATGAGATCCTGCTTCTTGACTGTCCCTTCAGTCCATATCACAAGGTTTTTCCCTGCAATGAAAAAGAAACATCAAATTAGCATTGGGAATCACTGACGTGATAGGACCAACGGCTTTTTAACAGCTTCTACCCCCCCCAAGCCATAAGACAACTGAGCAATGAGTCAAATACCCACCAAACTATTTACAGTATATTGACCCCCCCCCCGTCTCCATTTGTTTTTTTACGCTGCTGCTACTCGCTGTTTATTATCTATGCATTACACCTACACGTACAAATGACCTCAGCTAACCTGTACCCCCGCACACTGACTCGGTACTGGTACCCTCTCTATATAGCCTTGTTATTGTTATGTTATTGTGTTACTTTTTAATTTATTTTGTCTTTTTTTACTTTAGTTTATGTTGTAAATATTTGTTCTTAAACTCTTCTGAACCACACTGTTGGTTAAAAACTTATTGATACTACCCACCCCGGATCCGGGAGCGTAATCATCGACTGACACTAATTAGCATAACGCAACGGACATAAATGTTACTAGAAAATATTCCTATTCATGAAAATCACAAGTGAAATATATTTAAACACAGATTAGCCTTTTGTTAATCACCCTGTCATTTCAGATTTTCAAAATATGCTTTTGTGTAAGTTTGTCGATAGCCTAACATAGCATTATGTCCAGCTAGCAGCAGGTAACTTGGTCACGAAAATATGAAAAGCAATCAAATTAAATTGTTTACCTTTGATGAGCTTCAGATGTTTTCACTCACGAGACTCCCAGTTAGATAGCAAATGTTCCTTTTTTCCAAAAATATTATTTTTGTAGGCGAATATGCTGTTTGTTCTTCACGTTTGGCTGAGAAATCGACCGGAAATTGCTGTCACGCATAACGCTAAAAATATTCCAAAATTAGCTCCATAATATCGTGACAGACACATAGCCTAACGTTGTTTATAATCAATCCTCAAAAGTGTTTTTCAAATATCTATTTGATAATAATCAACCGAACAGAGCTTTTTTTCAGTAAGACTGGGAGGAGATAAAATGGGCTAAATCTGTCTTTTGCGCAAGAATCACTCTGAGAGCCATCGCGGACACTGAAGGTGTTGTTGCACATGCCCATTTTCAAAAAAATAAAAGTCGAAAATTATGTCTTGTGATACTAGACACATTAAGGAAGTTTGCTAGAAAAGGGAATCTCGCTGATATTCCATTCACCGCTCAGGGCTTAGGAACGCAAAGCTTTCAAAACATGATGCACTTCCGAATGGATTTTTCTCAGGCTTTCGCCTGCAACATCAGTTCTGTTATACTCACAGACAATATCTTTACAGTTTTGGAAACTTTAGAGTGTTTTCTATCCTAAGCTGTCAATTATATGCATATTCTAGCATCTCGTCCTGACAAAATTTCCCGTTTACTTTGGGAACTTACTTTTTTCAAAAAATTAAAATACTGCCCCCTAGTCACAACAGGTTTTAAGGGCTTGTAATTAAGCATTTCACGGTAAAGTCTACACTTGTTATATTCGGCGCAAGTGACAAATAAAGATTGATTTGATTTGATGTGAATTTAGTAAATAAAGTCAAAATAGGATCGCAAAATTACATTAACTATCCCAAAATTCCGGTAACTATCCCAAAATTCCGGTATCTATCCCAAAATGCCGGTAACTATCCCAAAATTCTTGTATCTATCCCAAAATTCTGGTAACTATCCCAAAATTCCAGTAACTATCCCAAAATTCCGGTAACTATCGCAAAATGCCGATAACTATCCCAAAATGCCGGTAACTATCCCAAAATTATGGAAACTTACCCAAAATTCTGGTATCTATCCCAAAATTCTGGTATCTATCCCAAAATTACGGTAACTATCCCAAAATTCTGGTATCTACCCCAAAATTCCGGTAACTATCCCAACATTTCGGAAACTATCCCCAAATTCTGGTATCTATCCCAAAATTCCGGAAACTATCCCAAAATTTCAGTAACTATCCCAAAATTCTGGAAACTATCCCAAAATTACAGAAACTATCGCAAAATTCCGGTTACTATACCAAAATTCCCAGATTTGCCAAAATGTGTGTGCAGGTACGTAGGAGCCTGGGGGCAGGGGAACGGGGGTCATGCCCCCCTCAGTGTTAGAAGCAGGTAAAATGCCCCCCCTGGAAATTACAATACATGTTCTTATGAACTCAGTCGTTGTTTCAACTAACTAAGTAGAATACAA